>NW_026623760.1:0-27005 GCF_030028575.1 Malurus melanocephalus | reverse complement strand
GCTAAAAAACCAACAAAAAAACCCAACTACTCTAATACACTCAGGCTTAATTCCCTGAGAATATTGCATTGCACAGAGCTGGAAAATGAGAACTTAATAGTCAGAGTATTGAAGCTGGTGATTAGCCAAAAAGGAAAACCTGTTCTGAGGTTCAGGGCTTCAGAGACCTGCAGGTGAGGAAAAGGAGGATAATCGTGCTCTGGTACAGCAGCCGCCCCTTCGGACGTGCCCAGAGCCAGATAGCTGTTTGGGAATTGGAGTGTCAGCTTCCCTATCCTTTGGTTCCTGCTTGACCATCCCAATTTTTCAGGAGTGTGATACCTGGAGTAAAGAAGCAAGACATTGTGAATGACATTTCCCCCCACTCCTGAATGTCTTTCAGAATCACATAGATATTTCCTAGCTGAAAAAGGCTTTACCTAGCAAGTAGAAAAGACACCTGACTCTACGTTGTTTTCTTCTTTATGTTTGCTTCCCCTCTGATGGATTGTGACCATACTTTGTCTGGAACTATGCCAATAATGTCCTAAATCATCCTGTACCCTCCTTTCCCATCAGACATATGAATTTTTTTTCAACAGCTGATGTGAACATACCAGTCAATTAAAAGCCTAATTTTTCATCTGAGATAAGAACCTGATCTGAAAAAAAAGATTGCAAATATCTAATTCACATTTGATTTCAACAGGATTTAGTGTAAAAGTGGAGTTAGACTCCTCAGTATCTGTCTCTGGGACTAAGCGACTGCAGAGATTTCCACCAAGATAACAAAAAAAACCCAGAAAAGTGTTTGCAAAAGTTGCTACCCTTTAAAAGAAGAATGAGGAATATAATACACACAGGTAGGCCTAACTGAATGAGTAGGAAACTGAAACGGTTTCAATAAAAGAGAAGTTCATAAAGGGGAGCATAAGAGCAAATATAGAGAAATGAGGATTTGYCCTGTCCCACCTTCCAGAATATGGATTCATGTCATCAAATCTTTAAAGGGAAGAAAAAAAAAAACTATTTTGAAATTAGAAGGTTCATTTGAAACTAATTCTGCTATCTGCAGAAACAAGGTATTTTTTTCTGCAAGTGCCTTCCTTAAGCAGAATTACTAACAAGTACAGATACTATTTTATGGAAGAGGAAGAGGATCTCAATTATTTGACAGAGATAGAAAAATTGCCATATTGATCCCACTCCCATTACAACCAGTAAGAGTTTTGCCATTGGATTCAGTGGGAGCAAGGTCTTCAAGTGCAGCAAGAGAAATCCCTTGAATGCAGAGAAGAAAGGCACACAAGTTTTTGAAACACAAGCATTAAGCTGGAAGATCATTCTAGCCAAGGGCTCTAAGAGTTTTTATTTGATACCACTTTTGAACTGCAGGAACCCATTCTGGTCAGCTGGGGCCAACATGCTCACCATCCTTGGATTTATTCAGATGTAGCCCCAAGGCAGATATTTCTTGCATGAGACTCTTCAGTTGTAGAAATTCATCAGACTGGAATGTCTCAGTCATTGTCCTCGGGCCTGCTGTAGTCTCATTTATTCCTTTCTTACTGTTTCCTGTTAGACCTTCTGCTGATCCATTTTTGTTACAGCTTGCTGGTAAGACAATCTGGGTAGCAGTTACTTATTTTTCCTTTATTCACTGGAGTTTGCTTAGCTTTTTTTGTTAGGTTGGGCTAGGGCAGGTCTCTTCTATACTTCTGATCCAACATAATAGAGACAAACTGCAGCAAGCTACTTCTGATAACTTCAGTTCATCAGCATTAATGTCAATTGCATGGATCACCAGAAGGTAAATTATCAGCTGATGTCAACTTTTACTTAAAGTCAGTTTTGTCTTTCAGTTTCAAAAGTGTTTTGATCACTTTTTTTTCCACTTGCCTTCAATTTTGTGTCTAAGAATGATTCCAAAGCATCATCATAGAATGGCAGAGAATAAACTCACAATATAGACAATATTGCAAAAAAAAAAAAAAAAAAAAAAAAAAAAAAAAAAAAAAAAAAAAAAAAAAAAAAAAAAAAAAAAAAAAAAAAAAGAAAAAAGAAAAAAAGAAAAGGAATTTATGTGAGTTTTCAGCTTGTGTTTGCAAAAGCAATTAGAAGACCTCTTTGGGGAGTTACCACTTTCTTGGATTTAAATAAAGTATGAATAGGGTTTGTACTCCAAAATTTGCACCCCAAAACTAAAAAATGGCATATATAAGTCAAACAAAATACATACATTTCAGTCACTCTTTCTTTATTTATATGGATAAGTTGATAAAGGGAAAATGTGCAGGGAAACTTATTCACACTGTTGATGTTTTGGATTACTGTGAAGTGTTTTTACTGATATCCATTTCTAGAATAAAATGAGAACCATGTCATGCTGTGATGGGACAAGTATGGCAGCTATTTTCCGAATTTAATTGACACAAGTGTGTCCATAAATGTCCCATAACATCTTTTTTAATGAATTGAGCTAATATCATATAAGTTTAGATGATCATCTGATTTAAACAGAGCTTTCAAACTAATTTTCATATATAAGGAGAAGCAACAAAAAAAGCTGCTGCCAAACTTAGTGAAGCTTAATGCTTTGTCTGTTAGATTCCATTCATCCTAAGAATAGAATACTAATCATTTCTGCCTGCAGAGACACTTGAGGATTCGGTTCTGAAGGAAAATGAACAAAAAAAAAAGGGCAAAATATCTGGCATTTTCTTCTGCTGAGTTCACTCAGGATTGATTTTTCATATTAAAGTCTATGTTTAGTTTTCAATGAAGTCAAAGATTTCTCAAGTGTCATCAAATTAAGTGTTAATGTTATCATGATTGATAACACAATCACTGCAGGAGTTGTAGGCAAACAACTTGAGCATCCTCCTTAGAGGAGGCACTGTGTTTTCATGTCTGGCTGGGGGGCACCAGGCCCAGCATYACAAGCCAGGCAAGGGAGGGGATTGTCCCACTCTGCTCTGACCTGAGGTGGCCTCAGTTCGAGTCCACAATATAAGAAAGACATTCAGCTATTAGGGAGTGTCCAAAGGAGGACATGAGGATGATGAAAGGTCTGAAGGGGAATCTGTATGAGGAGTGGCTGAGGTCACTTCTCTGATCAGCCTGGAGGAGACTGAGGGGAGATCTCAGTGCAGTCTGCAACTTCCTCATGAGGGGAAGAAGAGTCAGACACTGATCTCAACCACTCTCTGGAGTCTCCTGTCCAGTGACAGGACTTGAGAAAATAGTCTGAATCTTAGTTGGGGGAGGTTTAGGCTGGACATCAGGAAAATATTTTTACCTGAAGGGTGATTGGACACTGGAACAGACTCCCCAGGAAAGTGGTCACAGCACCAAACCTAACAGAACTTAAAAAAGTTTGGACAAAATATTTGGGCACATGGTGTGATTCTTGAAGCGTCCTGTGCAGAGCCAGGAGTTGGATTTTGATGAGAATATTTTTTTCTATGATAGTTCTATGATTCTATTGACACCATATTTACAAGGACTCCCAATGTATCAAAACAGCAGCTCTTTCTTCTTTCCCTCCTTCTGAGCACTCAGCATCCTTTGTCATGAATGAGTATGAAATGCAATCCAAATTAATGAAGTAGAATTCATGAAGCAGGCCTGAGCTAGGTCATGTGCCAAAATGGCCAGAAAGACCTGGAAGAATTGCCTTACTGTTCTACTGTTCCTGTTCCAAGCCATTTCATCYCTCTTTGCCTTGTTTCCCTACTGAGAATAATAGAGAATGTTTCTCCTTCCTTTCTCCTCCTTTACCCACCGTCACTTGTCTCTCTGTACTCCTAAGACCTTTCAGTTATAAGAGATGTGCCCTCTGTTCTCCAGTTTCAAAGGTTGTTTTTGTAATGCTATTAATGTCATTCATTCCACAGCAGATTTTATTTATTTATACATAATTGCATAGTAATAATAGGGTTGAATTTTCAGGATCCGGTTCATTATTCTTCTTCTGTTCTCCTAATCTAAAGTTTAGAGAAAACAAASTACATAATACCTTTATGCCTTCAGCTTACAAATGAGTCAATCAAACCTTTTGAAATAATAATAAGTATTGCTAATAAGCCTGAACATATAAAATGTTTTCCCACTGGGACATTGTGCATTTCTGTACAATAAAAACATTATATAAAAAAAAAATCAACAAAAATAGAAACCACCTACTTAAAACAGAAAGAACAAAAAAATCCCAAACTTGTATGTCAGCCACACTGAAGACCTAAACCCATTGAAAAGATAAATGTCCATAAGCTGGGAGTCAAGGACTGATCCATAGTCTCCTTGAAGTAATTGGAAATATTTTCACAAAGCAAAACACTGGCTAATGGCCTCCTGGGTGATGGTTCGGTCTCTGTTGTGGGAAGCGCCTATCAGGTGTAGCACATTCAACTCTCACCAGATTTTGGGGCTAAGGGTCTCACAGTAGCTATAGGCTCTCACAACCACTGATACAAGGTTCTGAACATCCCCACTGGGCATAGAAATCTTTGATTTTCCAGATTTTGATGAGTGAGCTGTCTGCTCTGCAAAATTAGACCAGGATCATAATGAGAGAGAACTTTCCAAGATGTCAGAGAAGAGTCACTAGACATCTCAGAGGCCAAATAATATGATGAGGGAGGGAGCAGTAATAAAACTCACTCATTGTGCCTAGAGCTGGGAAAAGAGAAGTTCAGTCAGCCTTAGACTTGGAGGGTAAAAGTTCATTAAATTGTTTGGTCTCTTCAGTTAGAAGGACTTGACACAGTTACTACACTGCTGTCACAGTCACTGTCACCAACCAGTGTGTCCTTTACATGGGTGGTTTCAGTACTCCTTTCTGCACTGAGAGCCACAAGCTGAAATTGTTGAAGCACAGCTTATGGTTCCGAGGAAAATCTCCGGTTTTGTTAAGAAAACAGACTAATATTTACACAAAGCTACAAAAGCTGGGAGGTTATTTGATACATAGATTTTAGTGATGGGATAGGATGCAAAGAGAAGCCATTCTTAAAATCATACATGCACTGAAGAGGTATGGCTTGAAAGTGATTAGCTGGTAGAAGATTAATCACAACCGTTATAAGATGGTTTAATAATTCAAACTAGAGCTTAAATGTAATATTTGCCCAGAGGAAGGCACTGAAGCTATAACATAATTAACTTTCTTGGTATGTTTTAAAAGCTTTTTGAAGAGTTGAGTTGTTTCAACTAGATCCATAAGTCTTTGGAAATCTCCCAGAAACAGGAATGACTTTCTAGTTTGAAGCTTAGTTTTTCACTAAATACTCACCTCATAAACCTTATAAAAACTGCGAATACAGTTTTCTTTCAGGATGTCTGGATGACCAGCTAGTGTTGGTTTTGGTAAGATATAATAATAATAATAATAATAATAATAATAATAATAATAATAATAATAATARTAATTTATTACTACTCACTTGTTACATAAGCAGAAAGTTGTGATATTAGCTGTTGATTTAAGTTGTTGCCAAAAATTCAGCAAAATAAAATAAAAAATCTTTAGCACCCGGGTAGCATTAAGAAGCAGGCATTGTTTATTTGGCCGTATGCACAGGGGAATAGCTCCTCCCAAATCTGTGCATGCTGAGTACAGGAACGTTTCTTTTTATCTACTGTATTCTACATAACTATTCATTGTCCCAGACTAAACAGACATGTGATAAACATTCTCCCAAAATCATTAAGATCCTCCCTCCCCTTTATCCGTTCCTCTGTCCTGGGGTCTCTCTGGTGGTTCTTGGCTGTCGGGGATACCAATGCTACAGCTGACATACTCGAGCTGGCAGGGTGCTGAGGCTGGTGAACTTCCAGTTCTCCTTCTTACACAGTGGGCATTATGCAGTTCCATAGGCCAGTAGTTTTGGTAGGATCAGCACTGTGTTAGTTTACCCGCAGCAGAAAATTTATCATCTGGTAACATCTTCTCTGAGGCTTCTCAAGGCTCAAGACTTAGAGAATTGTCTTCTTTTCAAGCCTCCATAAGCCTGACTTTGCCTTTTTTTTTTTTTTTTTTTTTTTTTTTTTTTTGTCATCATGACTTTTTAAGGCAAGTATCACAATTACAATTATTATCAGAATTACACTTTGCAAAAGTGAGGCCAACCAACCAGTGAGAGAAAATCTAAATTATTTAAATATTTTATTTAAYTAGTTACTTTCTGATCCTGCCTTTAATTCTCTGCAAGGTGCAGCAACCAATATCTATCCTATCTGATCATCTCATTTAGCAGTCACACTTTGAATATGCACACAAGTATTTTTGTTTAAATTCGAGTAACCATATACTCCATATGTATTATGGAGTTTAGTAGTATGTTTAAAGCTAATCTGTTTTGTAAGGTCCCACATGTGTTCCCAAATTTCTGTCAGATTGTTGACCCAAGTTCCCCAAAAGGTCATCCTTCACTTGCATTGTCCAATTGTTTGAACAGGATGCTTCTGCGACCCCAAACACTGACCAACACCTCTAGTGCCAGAAGCATCCTTTAATGTACAAATAACTCAAGGGGTTGGAGTCCTAATGCAGGGGTTGCCATTAAGGTTATTTCATAGTTTTTCCAGGTCCTCTGGCTCTCAGGAGTCCATACCATGTATTTTCAGCGGAGAATTGCACACGGGTTTTGCCAGTACCCCATATTTGTGTGATATCAGGTGTTAAGTGTCTTCTTCCTCTTTTCTGTATTTCCTCATTAAGAGATTTTCTAGGAGCCAGCATAAATGACAAGGAATAGCCTGGGCATGACTAAACACCTTTGATGAATACTATCCTGAACTGATTTTAAATAACGGTTTACCTTACATAGCCCTATGCACCTCAAAAATGTTTCAGGAGCCACTTTTGGAGCATCCTGCAAACCTAACCATGTACATACACAAAACATAGAGGTGAGTGACTGTGATAACTGTCCAAGCTTTTGTGCATTTCCCTCTGAATTTTCTGCTATGGTTTTGAAATATAAAGCAAAAGGGTCATTTAGAAGGCAGATACTATAGCATAAGTACACTTTTTTCTCCAAAAGGCAMCACTACAATTCTTCAACCACTCTTAGGAGGAGTTCTGTAAAGTGTGGAACCATATTTCTTGACTCTTTCCAGATGCCCCTAATTGTCTTCCATACCTAATACAGTTCACACCACAAGAAATCCCTTAGGCGAGCATACTTGGATAACCATCCTTTGCACACAAGGAATGGAGTTAGTGGCAGACAAAGCACATCACCCTGGATGGCAGGATAAAGAGGAGAGAAAGGATGTTTGCAGGACCCTACTTCCCATGGTTCCTTTTTCATCTTTCCATGCCATGGGAAAAGATAGCATCTTGGAAATTTGGGTTTTTTTCCTTTTCAGATGTACCTATGGATGTGTACATGCTTTGGGATKGCTCATTCTGCTTTTGACAATGACACTGTATATTTCTAATTTAAGGCAAATTGTTTACCAAGAGGAAGAGGTCAAAGCTGTTATGACAGTAAGGCTTCTCCCCATAGAGGCTACTTATCTAAAAGAATAGGCTGACAAACAGCTGGTTTGTTTCTTTTCCAGTTTTGCTTTCTCTGTGCCTTCACACAGACTATTTAGCTATTTTATTTCATTGTCTTTTTTAATCTCACAAATTTATCTCACACTTTCATATTGCAAAAGGTAAAAAACCAAACCAAACCTTTTTTCTTTCTTTTTTTTTTTTTTTTTTTTTTTTTTTTTTTTTCATACTGAGCATGGGATGCAAACAGCTAAGGTTTTATTTAAAAAAAAACAAAACACAATAACTGGAGGAAAAAAAACGGGTAAAAAGTGAAGCATGGGCTAAACTGGCTGAGTTTCTGGGAAACAAAGAAAGAAAATTGCCAGAATTTTTAGTGCTTCAGAGAGGATCTCGAACGGCTGCATCCTGAGTTTTCTTATGAGGCTGGAATTGTTCAAGGAGAAGGGCTTGAAAAACCTGACCCCARCACTGAAGAAGTGCATCTTGAAGAAGGAAGGTAAGAGGAAGAAACTCTCAGGGCAGGCTTTTTTACTGTTGAGTCACAAACCTGTCTTAAACAAGCTGCTTCTTTTTATTGTGATAATTGTGTATTTCTAAAACCACACAAGCTTGATTGTTTTTAAGAGGCGATGCTAAGAGAGGGATTGTGGCTTCAGGCAAGTAGGAAACATCAGCATCAGGTGCCTTGTAGCCAGTTTTTCTTGGGAAAAAGATGGGGTACAATTKCTCAGCTTCCGTTTCAAAACTGACAGAAGGAAATCAAAAGACTTTTTGTCATCTTGTTAAAATGCAGTCAGCCAATGGTTACCCCTTCCAAAATATTACTAGATATTATTACTGAATGTTCAGACTTTACATTCCTGACTAACAGGAAATATATGCCACACTAATAGGACGTCAATCAGAAAGATAGCATCAATTTTGTGGTTTCTAAATCATCCCCACCACCTGCTGAGCCTTTGATCATCCCAAACAATTAATCTAAGAGATACATGATTAAGAAATAAATACTTCCCAGTGAACCTGCAAGATACAGCACATATTAGCATGCTCTGATCTTGCTCTCAGGGAAAACAAATCACTTGCATGCAAAGAGGAATAAAAGAAAAGTGCAAATAGAATCTGCTGAACAACAGARGCATCCAAATAACTGTGCATTAAAATATATCATTGTTTTTAACCAATGTAGTGGGTCAGTATGCTTTAGCCATATACTTTTTTTTTCAGAAGCTGGTAGTAGAATGGAATTTTGCAGCTATATTAATTAAAGTGAGTCCTTGCTGTGTGGAACATTTTGGAAATATTGATTTTAAACTTCTGGATTGAAATGAAATTCTGGACTTTGTCATTCCCATAGGAAACCACAGCCCTTTTCCCAGAAAACTGATAATGTTACTTCAGCACTTTCCAAACTCTTTGTTGTTTTCCCTTATACATCTCTGTAAATGTAAATTATGTCATATTAAGTYGAAATTTCCCTCTAACTAGTTGGAATGGATTCATGCTTGTGTCTGAAGACTAATCCTCAATAGCAATGAGTTTTGACCAAGGCTAAAAAACTAAAACAAACAAAAAGAAAAGATAAAACCTCAAACCATAAAACAAACCCCAAAACCTTTATAAAGGCTTACATACAAAAGAGGGGGGGGTCTGTTCCCTGGGGTAGGAAGGTGGCAAGATTCCCAGTGGAGACCAAGAACTCAGAGGGCAATCAAACCTCCGTGGCAGCAGTGGATGTGGGAAGGGGGCTGTTGAAAGCTTGTAGGAGCAAAGTTGTTGGGGGCTCATCAGAGCTGCAGGTACCGAGTGCACACAAGGCAGCATCAGCCGCCAAGGGCTCCCGGGCGGGGCACTGACTGCCCACACACCGCCTCCCCCTCCCCGCTCTCCTCTGCAAGYTGCAACGCTTGGTCAGAGAGTCACGTCACTTTCAGATATTTTMCAACTAGATGTTGCAGAGGCAGACCTGAACTTTCCCTGAAATGAATCCACAAAGCAGCTGGAAGAAACTCTGACTGTAGCTTTGGATAACTGCTCAAAAGCTTTGCTGCTTGCTGAAGCCTGTCCAGACCTCTGGAGTGAGTGAATAGAGACTTTCAGTCCTTTAGAAAGATCTCATTATCTTTTTTTTCTGTCTGATTTGAAAATGTTGTAAGTGAAGACTGTACTCGGTAGTTGTGAAAGCCTTAATCTGTGCACTAGTCCACACTGCAAGGGTATGGAGAAGAGGTGCAACCAGTATTGCAAAACAAAAAGAGGTCTGAACAGTTCTTATTTTATGAGTCTTCATCTTCAAAGCGCAGCTCTCAAAGCATCCTACTACACAACACACTTAAGGTTTCAGCACTGATACCCAAAGTCTATCTCTTATTCATATCAACGAAATAGGAGACACCTACTCAAGTGTATTTGAAGATCTGAAACTTTCTTATCCTTGCATAGCCTCTTAACAGGGATTCTGTACAGCACTGAACTGAATCCTTACACATAATGCTGGGAGCTAATGAGGAGTCTTTCAGCTATTACTGAAATGAATGGGTGTTTTATGCTCAGAGGTTTGCAGAATTGGGCTCTGAAAAGGAAGGAACATATAGCTCGCTGGATGGCTGTTTCTGTAATGCCAGATCACAGGAAATATTTCATGTGGGCTCTTTACAATTCCTACTTAATCACAATAGCAACCTTTTTCCTGGTTTTTATACTACGCTGGACCAGTCTACTTGTTAAAATATATGTAAGCTTTGCAGAGGATCAGGTAGGTGTGTGAGGCCATCTACAACGTATGTTAGGAGACCACAGAGTGTGGCTATATACACAGAGTTTCACATGYTGCTCTTTCAGTACCTGCTCACAAATGAATGCCATCATGCAGCTGGAAAGCTGTAAATACAGAGAAGCAAAAGAATCTTTTGGTGTGATGTGAAGCCCCAAGCAAATTCACTGATGGCTTTGGGCTCATTACAAAGCAGATTTCTAGAAGCAACATGATTTCCTTTTCCTCCCCATCTGCTCCATGCTTTGTCCTTCCTCACATTGTTGGGTATTAAAAGTGTATTAACGCTTTTTTCTAATCAATTATGAGGAACATTTTCTTCTAATTAATTATGAGGAACATTTTCCTGCTTTTGAACAATACCCACAGTTTTKTTTTTTTTCCTCTGCATCACTTTCAAAGTTTTAAAACATTTTCAACAAGGATTTAAGCAACACACAGGTTCCTAAAGATAGTTGCAGGAATTAGGGCTTAAAAGCAAAGAAAATTGTTTTCTCTGTATTGACAACCTTATTTGTTTTAAGTAGTTTTTTTTTTTTTCAGCTCTGAGGTCCATTTCACTCATTATCTAAAGAAAAAAATTCTCTCATGTCTAAACATCCATATGTAAACTTTTCTGTTTGCTGCTTGCATAGACACAGTATCCTATTTAGGGGAAGAGCTACACATATTTAGAGAGATCAAAATCTGTTGTCACAAAAGTTTTGGGAAAACTGTTGAAAGACTCAAAAATTCTCTTAGTATAGCCAGTTGTTAGAAAAGGTAGATTCCTGTGCATAATTCAAAAGACTTGGTGCATAACATTTATTACAATACATCTAACGCTGCAATATGCTTTCATCAAGGATAAAATTTTCTGCTAAAACACTTTAAACATAAATTACAAGTGATTAATGAAGCACATTGCAAATAAAATTTTGCTGAAAATATAAAGGTGGTTTTTAAATAACACTTTTTTTCCCTGAAGTAAACTTTAACTAGACAGTTTCAGCACCACTTATTTTTTGTGCTTTTATTTGATAATTAGAACCCAGTAGAGCAGCATACGGACATGCAGGAATTGAAATAGTTTGTCTTCATTATCTGGTAGACCTGTGCAAGCCTGGAGCCCTCAAGAAAAGCCACAAGAGTGTACGAACTGGCAACTGTGGGTTTGTCTGTTCCCTATTGATTCAATTTCCGGAAAAAAAAAAAAAAAATGAACCAAAGCGTGAATCATGTGACAATTGAACTGAGCAAGTACCCACAAGCAGATAAAGCTACTGCTCTGGGACCTTTGTAGCCTGGTTTTGGTTGCTGCACCAAAACCTTTTTTCTATTTGTTTCTGAACCATTGGCTTTAATCTTTTTGCTTTGAGGCTAGAGAGCAGAAAACAACCAACTAAGATTCCTAAAAAMAGTTTTGAAATTGTAAATACCTTATCTAGAATTGCTAACAAAATTTTCCATTTTGTAATTTGGTTTAAATTAAAGAGAATTTTTTGCCTTTGGATGGTACAGAGTATTCACATTTCTCTAAGCAGAGCTGTGTTGAACAAATGACAATAGAGAGTGCTTTGCAGTTGCAGGCACACTGCAAAAGGGCATTTTCAAAGGACCTTTGATTTATTTTAAGGTAATATTCCAACTACAGGTTTTAATTCCTCAGTGCTGCACTCAAAGTTGAAAATATTTATTAGTAAGTGGTTATCCTTACTCAAAAATTAAATTCTGTTAATGTTGTCTGCTCTGCTGATATATCACAGTGGATTCAGAATCACAAAAACACAGAATGTTTGGGGTTGGAAGGGAACTGCGGAGACCGTGCAATCCAACTCCTGTGCCCAGGCAGGTTCACCCAGAGTAGGTTGCACAGGATCTGTCAAAAAGGTTTTGAATATCACCAGAAAAGCAAACTCCACAACCTCTGTGTCAGCCTGTTTGGAGTTACACTCAAAGTTTTTCATCATATTTAGATGGAATGCCTATGTTCAGTCCAACAAAGTCCTTCTAATTAAAAAAAAAAAAAAAATCAGAAAATTATTACCAACAAGAAATTCACAACAACTCGTCTCCTTCTCCAACATTTTCAGCTTTGGCTGAAAACTTTTTTGTGTGTCCCACAACTCCCTTCCTGCTTATTTGAAAACCTTTCTTATATCCATTGCCTTTTACCTCCTGCCTTCATTTTTCTTACTTCAACCTTCTTCTCTTACTTCATCCTTTCAGAAATCTCCAGTTTCGTCTTTTGGCACATGAGTCTTCAGCATTCCTCTTACTTCTTCCCTTTCTGTAGTTTTAACCTGAGATATGCTCTTTCCAATGAAAATGGTTTAGCTCTGATGTTTTTCAAGAACTTGAACCCCTAATTCAATGCTTAATCTCCCTTTCCTACTTTCATCTACTTCTGTCAAGTAACTTCCTGCTGGGATTCCTACAAGWTCTAGCATTTAACCTCTGCCTCATGAAGTTTTCTGACAATGCCAGCATATTAAGTTCTCTCTTTCAAACCACCAGCTGTTTTCAACCTTGTTTGATCTTCTTTAGATTTCATGGCTGCTTCCTCTCACTCTAAAAAACAACTTTGGTAGATCTTTTTCTCCATCTCACTGCTGGTCAGTATCAGCATTTTACCAGCACTCCCTCCTTTCACAATATTGTCACTCAGTGAAATCCATTATAAGACAGAAAATTAGCTCCACCATGTCCACTGGATTCTCCTAATAGGTCTTATTCTTCCTTCCATTTAAACCACATTCAAGCAAATTGCTGTATATTTCAGTCTTGTTCCATGGAATTATGAAGTACCTTTAAAAAATGCATCATTCTTATTTATATAAAATTGATGGTGGAAGTGATAGATGCTTTATATAAAATAGATTAAAAATATCAGTATAAATCTAAAAGATTCGGGTTTTTTTTGTTTTGTTTTGYTTTGTTTTGTTTTTTTAGTTTAGAATTCTGCAAAATCCTTTATCTTGTACTTCTATTTTTGCTCTAAGTGTGGTTCCGGTTCTGGGCAGAACAAGGGCAAAATCCATGGATGCACAAGGAATAGAAAGAAGAAAAATAATATGAAAAGACAAAGACTGTACTGCCAATTTACATACACTTCAAACCTCCCTGATTCTCTGCTACTCAGTTAAAAGAAAAAATATTTTTACCTCTAAAACTTCTCTCTCACATGTACTGTCCTTAAGGCTGTCAGTCAGCAGAAGGAAACACATATGTCTCAAGAGTACTTTTGTGCTTTTCACAATTTTATCAAGGGAAAATATGTTGCACGTTCTCCTGAATTTCCCAGATTTTCAAATGCAGTTTATTCTAGTTGCTTAAAAACTTTTGAAGTTCCCTGTTTTTCCAACTACAATATAATCACTTTCATAAATGGACAGAGGGGGAAAAAAAAGAAAAAAGCAGAAATTGTTGATTGATAGCATAACAGGATTATAGATGGATGGAAGAAATGTGTGACTTGTCAGGGTATATGCTGGTGTGTGTTTCTGTACTCTAGAAATGTATAAAGATAGCACAGCCACCTACAATTCCCCAGCTTTGCAATTTCTTTAGCAATGGCAAAAGGAGTAGTGCATTTCTGCTCARTTTAATGAATTTCTATGTTCTTCTAGCCAGCTGATCATGTCTATTATCAGAGAAGCTAGAACGAGTTCAAAATCAAATTAAAAAGCTGACAATCTCTATTCTGSTCCTCAGACCATCTCCAAAAATGGTGCTTTTGCCTGTTTTCACAAGCATATATGCAGTTGCATATTTAATTGCCACAGGACCTACTTGATGTGTCTTTAACTACATTTAATATCAGAGCTGGTACTGGGAAGTAGTGTATTTAAGGTTTATCACAAACAACTATTAATAATTTCCTACTTTTTCCAGAAGAAACTAATGAGAACCAACGAGAGAAAAAGCCACAATACATGCAGCAGTGGATGGAGCAGCACAGCCAAGGTAATATAGCAGAAACTAATGCTGAAATTGTAAGCAAAAAAAAAGCTTATGATAAGCTCAGAGTGTTAACTCTGATAAGGCAGGGAATGAGGGAAGAACTGGGTCTCAGTCAAGTCAGGCGTTTGTTCTCTGGAAAGAAGAAAACCAAGATATTGYTTCCACAAAGGAGGGTGCCAAGAAGTCTCTTCCTTTCTTTACTGCAGAAAATGAGATAATTCTGATTATCGTTTAGGCTTGTCAGGAAATGAGTTGGAGGATGTTTGCTGGTCTTTCCCCTCTTTTCCATAGTAAGAGTCATTATGGAATAAGAATAAACTCTGYATTTTGTGGGTAATGGTGTCCAGAACAATGCAACTCTGCAGTTCATAACTTTAAAACACTTTAGATGAATTTCTAAATACGAAATGAATGTGTGAAAATGGGAAAAGAGACTAAATACCTGTATTTCTAGCAGATGAACAGAATTAAAAATAAGATTTACTTCTGTGACTAATCTATAAAAAAGCAAATAGGAGGTGAGGTTAAAAAAAACAAAAAAACCAAACCTGGGATGAGCCATGTGAAATCCAGCCTCATCTTCTAAAGGATRTTTTATACCTACAGTGTACTTCACAATGCAATTACCTTGAAGATAGTGAGTTCAGTTTAGCCATTGTTGATTTAGTTTTTGACAGGGCTTACAGGAGCCAGTACAATCTTGTGAACAGGACTCCATCATCTAATCTGTGTAATTGACAAAACTGCATGTGAATGAGGCACCCACATGCACATTTTCAGTGTGGCTGAAATTCAACAACTTAAACTTTTATTCACCAGATTATGCAGAAAGATTTGAGTATATTTGTAAATCCATTAGGTCCTATTTGGCTGTACTTTCTAGATCTCAGGCATTTGGTTAGAAAGCTGCACTAGTCAAGGAAGAATCACATCACCTACTCATGCTAGCCAAGGAGCTGATCCAAGCACTTCCCTTGTAAACTGGTTACGTCTGTCATATAAATCAGGGAGAGAGCCCAGCATCCCACCATGGCACATTGGGAAACCATTGCTTAGACTAAAATTACATTCTAGGATGAGGAGAAAAGCTTAAACAATGTAGAGATAAAACCTGTTTTCAATCGTTTTTAGGGGGAAAAAAAGGAATCTGGATTCCATGTTGGCTCCTGTGCTACAGCAGAGCTATGTAGCGAGCCTCAGGCTTCTCTCCTGCTTCAGCTATTTGGCTGATGTGATTTATAAACTTTTAGGCACAATCAGTAAGATGATGACTGCTGAGTTATTTTTGATGGACAGTTTTAATTTTCAACATGTTTTTAAATGAAAGCAATTTTTAATCAGTCCTTTAAAAATAGTACTGCAGAGTATTGGCATCTGTTGTGTATTATGAGAATATATTTGTCAAGCATGCAAAATAACAAATGCTTTCAAGTATTTAAATGTCCACAGATGATTACAAAAAATCCTAGACCTTTGCAATTGTGTATTAGGGAATTTGGTAGGAGGGACATTGCATCACCATATTGTAATAGGGTTAAATAATTTCCACCAGTACAATGCTGCCAAATTTCCAGCAGTACAATATCTTGTCAAAGTTCTTCAAGAGAAAAGAAAGTAGGTWATTTCAGTGCATCAAAAGAGGATTTGAATTGCATTGAAACTTTGAATTGTTTCATTGCCCTATCTAGGCACCTGGAGTAACCTGGTGCTGAACGTGGGGCTCTGACCACCACTCTGTAAATAATTTTAAAAGATCAATAATAACAGTATCTAAGAGCCCGATTCACCATAATGCTGCATCAAAGTGGTAGGATTACCTTAGCATAGTATCAAAGAGTTTATCAAAAGCTTGGGCTTGAGCACACCAACTGCAGAACAGCTGCTATATTTTAAACAAAATCTGACGACCAGTTAATTTCCAGCTTTTCTTCTCTCAATATTTGTGAGAATTTTGTTGTGATGTACAAGAAAATCCCAAACCAAACCCCCCAAAAATAGCAAGAATAATATGGCAACAACACAATGCTCTAGCAGTCACAGGAGTTAAACAAAATGCTTTTCAGATGTGACATATTTCAGAAAGTATAAAGTTGGGATAAGAAACGGGGAGACTATGTGATCCTCATTTTATTCTTCACTCGCCCACCTCTACCTCTCCACCTTTCTATTGCTAGACTTTTAAGTTTGCAAAGACTCAAAGTAACAGGAACAAGACAGGAAAGTAGAAATATTTATGTCAGAGATTCAGATATGTAATACTTGGAGGAATTCAGTGCCTAATAAGAGCACCATTTTTTTGGGGAACTTGTGAAGGCTGACAAATAAGGGCACTAGCACAACAGGAGCAGTCTGTTAGCAAAGTCCAGACATGAGGATATTCAACCAGCAGCAGAGAGGGAAAACAACTGGCATAAGCCATCATCATATGTCTTGATCTTTGCCAGAGACAGGTGGTCAAAGCAACTCCACACCCTTCTCTCCAAACGATTCTTTGGAGCCAGACATACAACTATGTGGGCCTGGAATGCAGCTTTAATACGTAGTTTTGAAGACCTTTCCGTTTTATTTTTGGAAATGCGCAATTCCCACGCTGCCAGAGTCTCTCTGGCACTGAGATACTGAGATGTTGGGGATGGGATGCTCTCCGCCTCTTGTGGGAGGGTGTCTCCCAGCAGCTGGCCAAAGAGCAATGTGGATGTCTTGCAGTCTGCTTACTTTATCAGCCTCAGATGAGTGCAAGGACTGCAGCTGCTGCCAGTGGGTAGAGAGCATAGGATCATGTTGGGAGACAAATGTGGGCTGGGTGGATAGAGTGAGTGGGAGCCTTAGGATTCCTCCCCTTACAGCTCTATTTATGTCCATTACTGTCCAGCCTTCCTGCGGGTCCCATTAACCTTCCACTGACAGTATGCACACACATCTGTGTACATCATAAGAAAAATCACCTTCCTCATCTGACAAGTCCTGTGAGGCACATCCAGCCTCTGCTGGCCAGCTCTGTGTGCCTGGGCTCTGCACTTCCACTCTGTTGCCTTCAGGTTTTAGAGCTGAAACATCCGTGTTGGACAGAATCACCAGGGGCAATGGGAGAAATATCCAGGCTTCTATTTTCAATAACCCAGCCCACTATAAATGCATGYGTCAAAGGCATGGGGTTTCACATTTCCAGGAAGCAGGGATCAACTCTTCTCCAAAAGCCAGGCTATTCTGGACATATTGCCCAGAATTCATTCTGTGCAGGCGTGCATGGTGTATCACTTAACAGGAATCACTGCCATTAACAAATGAGGAACCACAGATTTTGGAAACTATAATTGTGGTTATTGGGCAACATAGCCTAGCCCATAGCTCAAAAGCAGACATTTACTGACTTTACTAAGGTTGTGTAACCCACCAAGACGAGAAGAAAAACCCTGCTGTGGAGCTATGTGCAGTGCTACACCTGTGAACAGCAAATGGCAGCCTGGTGCCTAGAGGATTTCAGCAGAGAGTTTTTTCCATCTTAAAGCAGAGCAAAATGCTGGGCTGAAAATCTTGGCTCTGCTGCAGTGAGTAGACATTTTAATACAAGAGTGGAACTGGGCTGGGTTCAAAAATTGTTTAATACAGGTATACTTTAATACAAAGTAACAGGATACAAGCACAGAAAATATTACAGTTGGAGGGGTCAGAAAAATAGTCTTCTTTCTCCACTTAGCTTTGGTAGATTTGTCTTTCCTGGTGTTTGACAAAGAAAAAAGTATAATAATGTAAGAGAATAATGTGTTCAAACCCATAAATTTTGATTCATAGGTTTTAAGAGGCAGGTTTTGGATGAAAGCCTCAGCTGCTTTAGCACACATCTAGTAAATGGGAATTTGTTCTTGTTCTCAATGCTTCCAAATAAATAAAGCTTTTATTAACATGTATGTCTGTGGTTGTGCTAAAGCATTTAATGTTTTAAGATGAAAATCTGGTACTGGGCTAATACTTGTCTAAGTATATTCAGAGATAGCTGGATAGATGATATAGAAAATTATTTTTAGACAGACACAGAAACTCTTTCAGAGATGTTCAAACACTCATTACTGGTTTTCCATTTTCATAGATGAAGAAAGAAGTACAATTCTATGTAGTTAAGATGAACAGTAAAATCACAAATGAATTTTGGTGTGCTAAATATTAGTGTCTAGATCACTTACTAGATCACATAAACTACCAGCAGAAATAATCACTATATATTTTCAAATGTTGCTGTAATAAAGGATTATCAGTCATTACACTTTTTTATATACTAAAAATATTAGAATGAACATATAGAAATCAGGTTCTGGTATCAGAAATATAACGTCCATTCAGGCCTAAGTGATTGACATTTAACAAGCCCATCAGTCGGTTTTTGTACTTGTGAAAGGACCTCTTCCATGCCTTACATGGGCAGGTGAGCCCATGAATGTAAACATGTTTACCCTCAATCAGTAAAAAATATCAGGAGCAAGACGTTTCTTGGTAGGAGTTGCTACCATGAAATTGCATCTGATTGAGTGCTTGCTTGAGACAGCTGGATTTGACCCAGCTCCACCTGAAAACATACATCTGGGTGAGTGTTGTGTTCTGCCAGAGGTGATTGGTCAGAACAAGTCACCACAAGTGACTGAACTTCCAGAACAATCTGGATCTTGCATAGAACAGTGTGTAGACATACTGTCAAGTCATGTGCACACCAAGAAGCGATTTTTTTTCTGAGATTTCCAAATAACTATCAGTGGTTAACCATATATGAAAGGTATGAATATTCAAACATGGAAAACAATACTCAAGAGGAGTCAAAGCCATGTACTGTTTAGACAAAATCAAATCTTACTCACTTCGTGACACTATTGTCGTCTGATTAGTACTAGCTCAGTAAAGTAAAATATGCACGTGGGGGAATAAGGTACTAACGGCAAATATTCTGTGTGAATTCCTAGGGACATGTTAAATGCTGGAAGTACAAAATGCAACTTGTTCATTCATCTCCAGTTGTGACTTTTCACAAGAAACATGGGTAAAATTATTCTGTCCCCTCTCCTCTTCTGCCTCTCTCAAAGAGCCACCGTCTGCATGTACACTGAAACTACAAAATGCTATTGCTCCCATAGAACTCTGTGCTTTTGCTCCTTGCAGCTGAAAAAATATTTAGGGAGAAATAAGACCTTTGAACTTACTGATTGTACTTTAACCCAAACCTCAAGATGTAAAGTGGTTATTTATGGTTAATTCCACTAAGCATTTTCCAACACCACAACACTGTACTGGTAAACATGACTGGCTTCACTTTATTGGGAATCTCTACAGGAGTCATCTGCAAAGATTAATTTCTCAAGACAGGTAGAGCTTACAGGATGTAAGWGTGCTTGTTTAAGGTGTTTCTGGTTGAAGACAGAGATGATAGCTTTCCGTCACTGGTGACAACAGCAGGAGTAAGGACTGTAACAAAGTGATTTTAGTCAGGGGCATGGCTCACTTCGCTAACTTTTTTAGTGCTGTTGGGCTAAGAATTCTTTGGTAGATAGAGATTTGTGCTATTCAGTCTTCTGGAACATATGTAACAAAGAGAAAGACCCACTTCTGTTGTTTGTGCTTGAATAACTTTTTCTGGCTTTAGGCTGAATTCTGTTTTCTTTTAGACTGGGAAAATCTAAAGTGACTCCATCAAAGCAAAGTAAGACCAGACATATAAAATGCAGGTGACTTTCGAAGCAGGCCCAATCTGTTACGAGGAATCTGGGTAATATAAAGAGTAATTCAAACAATTAAAACAGCAAAGTAGCAGTCACTGCTCCTGACCACTTTATAAGAAAGTAAACCATGTACTTCGGACAGCAGAGGAGTTAAAATACAGCTTTCAGAGAGATTTTTTAAAAATCCTTTCAAATGCTTACAGAGCCTATGCTTCTAAAACTTTCTCCTTCACCTTGCCCTAAAGCTTTTGGTGTGTTCTGCTCTTACATCGAGTGTTGCTCTTCCTTCTACTGCAGCAGCCAGTCTGGGACCATTACCTCATAAATATCTCTCTGTACTAACTTCAAGTTTACCAAGTTGATTTGTAGTCTTTGAGTCACTATTCGTGCTTAAAGTAACTTCTGGAAAACTTTTGCCATCTAAATTAAGAAGTGAATGTTCTTACACAAAGTCATTCTTTTTTAAGATGCATAGCAAGATCACAATTAACATATTGTCATTTTGGCTGGATGACGTATTATGTGATTTACTTGTGAGAGGCCTCTTTGATTGAATTCAGGGACCAAGTAGCTGGAAGAACTTAAAGCTGGAGCTTTACAGAGGAAATGTGCACTTGGGGGAAAGACAGGTCAAACAACAGGTAGAGAGTCACATGTCACCAAGATTACTGTGTTTCTTAAAATAAGTTAACGGTTCATGCTTTGCCTCAAAGATTCAACCTAAATGCATTATTTAGCCACCTCTGTATGGAAAGCAGTTCAGACAAAATCAATCCTTACTATGTTTTTCTGCTATTGAACAGAGCAGTGTTTGGGAGATGGCATTGTGAAGGCTCCATAGTAGAACAGGAGATTTATCTGCAGTTTTGGTGCTGCACAAAGAATTTCAGGAACACAGGGTATCCAGGGCCTTCCTCAAAAGACAGAAAAGTACTAGATTACTTTAATAATTGAAAATATCTTTTGTTGATAAAAATAAGGATACTAAGGATGCTAACCATGTCTGATTGTCTCCTACAGTTTCTAATACTACTCTAATACATAAATGATCTTTATAAATGGGGGACTTAAGTGCGACACTTCCATAATTCATTACTTTCAAAAGAAAAGGAAGTAGTTTTTCAAGACTATTATATATATATATATATATATATATATATATATATATATACTATAGCATTCATAGAGCAGTAGAAGATCTTTAGATATAAGAGGAAGGGCAGGCAGGATTACCCAACAATAATATTTTGATTAATGAAACAGTAACTGGGAAAATGAATTTTCTTGCCCTCCCACTCTCCATATTGAGTTTAGAGCCTATGTAATTTTTCCATGCATTTACTGTCTTCCTAGTAGTTGTTCCTAGTTCCTAGTAGTTGTCACCTGACTCACTTTAGAAATGAGTTGGTGAAGGGCTGAAAATACTAGAAGACTGAAATATMTCACATCCAATCTTTTAAATATTACTTAAATATTATTTTTATATGTAACATATATTTAATTCTAATTTAATTAATACTCTCAAAAAATCATAGAGCTTTCCGTATAGTGTTGTACATTCAAGAATTAAAGCTAGGCTACTCTCAGAGTATCCTTTGATTTTTTAAAATATTCCTTCCTTCTATCTGTGACTGTTAATTGATGCATCATTGTACAAATTTTTCCCCCAATGGTTATCTAGAGGAACTCAAAATACCCCACAAATTGCTATTTGGTCAACCCTGCTTTAGGAGACAAAGCTCAGTGAATAAACAAAACCCAAGGGAACTACTAGGATGCATTTTTCACACTGAATTACTTGGGTAACATCATGGCAAAGTGAAGCAAAAATTCTACAGAATAAGAATAGTCATATTTTGAACTTAATTTCTATGAATCTGAATAAAATTTTCCAAAGGGAAGCACATTGTAGAAACACATTCTCAGCAATCCAGTTGTGATATTATAATTTTATAATTATATATGGTCCAATCTCCTAGCACTCCTTTAACAATACCTGTACAATACTTAGATTTGGGTTAATATTTTGCCTGCTAGTGTATATGCACTAAAGTCCTTGAATTTAAACTAATGAAAAAGGTTGAGTAAATACAGGATCTAAATAATTTATCATATGTATCACACCTCTTCCAGTGATACTTTTTGTCACATTTCTTGCAGGTAGATGAGGAACAACTTTTGGACAGACTCCTGTAGAACCCTGCTGTAACAACCTGCATCCTCCCAAAAACCTCAGACTCTCTTAAGCTCAAGAAAAAAGTTTGGCAAAAATACATGATAGTTATTAACCCACAGAAACTGGATGAAAGCCACTCACCGTTCTTTGGGGCAGATGTGCAAGGGGAACAAAACATCATTGGCAAAGTCCTGCAAATAATCCCAGAACAAGACAAGACTGGCATGAACTCTGGGACAGAAACCCCAGCCACTCCGCTAGATGATCCCGATCCTTTTTGCTGTTTCTYCTTGGCCCACTGAGTCGCCTTCCAATGGCCAGTGGAACTGCTCCA
This sequence comes from Malurus melanocephalus, assembly GCF_030028575.1. Classification (NCBI taxonomy): domain Eukaryota; kingdom Metazoa; phylum Chordata; class Aves; order Passeriformes; family Maluridae; genus Malurus; species Malurus melanocephalus. The sequence goes on along the minus strand of NW_026623760.1, from coordinate 4,589 downwards.
GCACAGCCTGAGAAGCATAGTATTCCCTCCTACCACAAATTGACTATAATTTGACAGTTCAGCTACCCTCCTAAGAGATATGTGTTGGAAACTGTAGGAGGCTGACAAATTAATTGAATCTAGGTCTCCCATATGTTGAGTGAGGGCTCCAGTCATAGAACTATTGTATAATGGAGAACCTGCCATCTCATTTGTTATTTGTACTTCTCAAGTAGCAAATCACTCTTCTACCATGGCTTTTGCTTATTGTTTTCTCATTTTGTTTTTCTTATGGTTTTTTTGGGTGTTTTTTTTTTTTTTTTTTTTTTTTTTTTTGTTACTCCTTTTTCTTTTGTAGAAAATTAATTATAATGCTATTTATATTGTTTATATTAATTAAATAATTATATATCTTCCGGAAAAGTTTTTGGACTGTAAAAAAGGGAACAATTAACAGTTAGCTCTGAAAAAGGCTCTTAAGTCCCAAGATAGAATGCTTTGAGGATATGCCTCTGTTACTGCCCTTCTTGTCCACACTGAATTGCTCATCTTATTTTTCATCCTTTTCGACATGTCTAGTGTACCAAGCAAAGAGCTACAATCCCACTCAGACAGGAGGATTCTGGTGCAAGAATTAGGCAAAAGACTTGAACAGAAATGTTTGTTTATCTCTGAAGGGTATACAGCTTCTTTGGAGTGTGATTTTGATTCCCTGTCACCACTGGAGGGACAAAGCKTGCTTATTCATCCTATACCATATGTACACAATGGGGCTTGCAGTGAACAAGCTGGTCCATGTCAGATTTGAAGAAACCTTGGGAACAGGTATGTCAGGCTTCTGTGTAACTATGCTGCTTCAGGTGACAGATTCTTTCTTGGGGCAGTTAAGGATGAGCCAAATATTCACATATGGATGGGAACACTGTTGGCTGTGAGGTTCCTATTCTCTTCCCTTGCCAAAAGGTTTTTGTGTGTTCTGTTTAAATATCTCTATATTTGAAACATGACATTGAGTGTTTTGTAGGATGTTTTGTTTTCTAACAGCTCGTTTATTGCAAAACTTCACAATGTTCTACCTGAAAATAAAATAGAAACTATTGACATCTGCTTGCTTTGCTTTCAAGGACGTAAACCCTCGGGTTAAAGACTGAGCCACATCTTCTGAACAAAACCAAAGGAACTCTTCAGCAAGTTTCTGTGCATTTTTAGAGCCTTTGTTATTCACTTCACTGAAGAACATTGAAATATTTTTTTAATTTCTTATGGATTTGAATGGAAGATTTTATTTTCCAGTTGTTGAAGCTGTATTTTCCATAGTGTTGAGAAGATTTTTATGGCTGATCTAGAATGATAGAATTGCATTTCTAATGAAAGTAATCATATACTCGAACAAACAAAGTTCAAACACTTTTTTCCTTAATATGTGATATTACATCTATAGTATAGATTTCCAAATGAAAGTTTAAGGCACTTAGAAACTGAATAAGATCAATCAGACTTTAAGTCAAAACGGAGAAAGACCTATCTGACTCTTAATCTTAAATCTGCTTTACTGTCTAAATGAACTCTTAATTAAATTAATACATTTAGAGAAAATCTTCCAAATTATCTGAGTCTGGACTTGTTTATTTAGTATATTTTTTAGAAAGATACTTAATGATTTAACTAATATTTTTAATACTAATGTCTTCAGGGCAGCTATCTTGGACTTCCATGTAGGGCCCAACATTCCTTTCTCCCAAAAGAACCATAAGTATTTCAAGAAATTTAATTTAGAAAAGCTTCAATAAACGTGAATGAAATTTTGAGGTCAGCCTGGTCTTATGAAGAAAACATTACACTGGCAACCGAAAGACTTGAATTCTTCTCTGACCCTTTCAACAAATCTGCTGGGTTGCTTGGACAAGTAATCTATGACTTTCTTTGCTTACCCTTTGCAAGGTTTTTTGCATTTCAGTGCTAATCCAGACATTCCAGAATATTTTATGGTCTAAGAGTCCTAAAAAATGGGTTTACTTTTTACTTGACCTATGCTGCTTTAAAGCAATTAATATGAACAACTATTGATAAAGGTTAGTTAGACTTTTGAACAATAGCCTATTTGCATTAAATCTGCAAACTGGAATTTACACATTTTGCCATCCCTACATGCTTGGCAACAGGATAGACAGATTTTTCCAGTCATAGCAGTATTTTGTGCAAAAAGATCTATGTCCATGTTTGGCATTGAGAGCTCATCTCATCCTAAATATGGTAAATGTTTATATCTGGTGGGTTTTTTTGAGCATTATAAGATTTTGGTCATTAAATCTGAAGTGTATTTCTGAAGATTTGTGGGAGCTGGAGTAGCAGTTATGTCCAATATTTACTTTTTTTTTGACTGGTTTTCACAAACAAATCATAAATCAAGACTGAAAGAAACAAATCACCAGGCTGCTAATTTTCTAAGTATTTTTGCATCTTCAAGTTTTATCCAAAAGATAGATTGACACTGAAAAGTTACAAGGAGTAGATGTCTAACTTTCCGAACCCTTTACAGAATTGCAGGTAGAAATATTTGATTCACTGTGAAATATGATTTATAAATTGGGTAATACTTCTTGCATGAGTAACAGTCATCAAAAGCTTTGAAGAGGGACTGACTCAAGGAAGAATTTATGACATGTTAATACAAACCAGAATGAAGCACCAGATGACTGTTGAAAGCATGCGATAGAGCAGAAGTATAAAACACAAGATTTTCAAAAATATGAAGGGACTTTTGCAAAAAAAAAAAACATTATTTTTTTGTCAACCAGATAAACTAAACGCTCTTCAGCATATTTTTCTGGACAAATTTTCTTCCCTTTTTTAATTCCTCTACAACCTAGAAATGTCCTCACAACAGCTAAACAGGTAAGTATACCAGATACCTTTTTAAGAATAAATTTGGTAGTAATTTGAAATCAGTAATCCTAGCCTTAAATATATGCAAAAATGTAAAACAGAGAAGAAAATGGAACTTAGAATATTTTGCTGTTGACGTAATTGATTTCACACTTCTACCCATACATCCGTTCTTAAATATGGAGGCACAAACACAAGATGTTTTCCCCTTGGTGGTTTGAAGGTTTCACTCTACAACAAGCTAAATGCTGAATGAGATAATTTGTAAATAAATAAGGAAGTAAAAGGAAGGGAATTTGAGACATACCACTATAAAATTCGAATGTTACAGTAATTGAACATTTTAACGTGGTTTCATGTTAATTACGATGAAAATGAGTAAAGCTCAGAACTGGTTTTTGGGTAGCAACTATATTTTGTAATCAAATTAGGCAGTGAGATATGGACTCTAAAAATGTTAATAACAATATTTGACATTTTTCCCTTGCACAACTGACATCCTTCCTCCATGAAGTGCATGCAACTTGGATGGAACACCTTGCTTCAGCAACAGGTACACACCAGTTCTGCTTCCATCTTTTTGAAGATTACCAGTAGTCCACAGGGACACACATCAAAGAAAATCTCTTTTTCTTGTAATCTTTTTTCTTTTTCTTGTATTCTCCTTGTCTCAACAATTTATTTTTGATTTTGTTATACTATAAAATATGATTTCAATGCAATCTTTAATGTGATCCCTTTATAGCTGCAAAGTTTAGCATAGGCATGGGAAATTAAACTCTCAGCTGCTTTCTGCATTGCCCTTTGCATTAGATAAATATAAAATTATGTGATCCAATAACAAGTGAAGAACTGATCCCAGTGGCTGGAGTACAGTCATGTCTTTCCATTCCACAATGTATTCAAGAAAGGAGCATGTTATAAAAATCTTGGCAGCAGTGATGCACCATCAGTGAATAGCTGGTGCTTCCAGAAATGGAAGAATTCCTAATAAATCTGTGGATGTTGTGCTTTCCACAACAACAGCAGGTTTTCCCACATACATGTTATAGACCAACATTATGCTTTTTATAATGTTTTTACTGAACCCCCAATGGATTGAACATCTGGTGGAACAGGCTCATCAGACAACAAGAGAGTACTCTGAAATATAAGCTTGGAAAAGCCACTGAAGGTATATTTTTGTTTTTAGCGGACACAGTACATCTATTTGCAAAACATAATTTTGATAATGGATTCAAGGAAAGCAAAAATGTCATCTCTAATGACATGGCCATATGTTCTCTACCTTACAAAGCTACTAGTATATGCAGAGAATCCTAATTTCCTCCTAGATCTGCTTTACTTTCCTTTGTAATAAAAACATACAATTCAAATGGGAAGGTGGTTTTTGGTTTTTTCCACTCCTCATTTATCATTTTCTATAATATTTTTGTGGATTAACACTAAGTCTAGCATACAAAAGTATCTTTCCACAGGATGTAATCTGCTTAAAGAATAAATTATTTTGGCCTATTGCAAGGGTTGAAAAGATAGCCTTCCTCAGGCCCTCAGATCTGGCTTGTACTCATGGAAAAAGAAAAAAAACAACAAAACAAAACAAAACAAAACAAAACAAAAAAAAAAAAAAAAAAAAAAAAACCAACAACAATCTCAGAAGACTAGCTGCCTTATTTTGTTACAAATATCACACATGTATAAGCCAGCTCATCTTAGAACTTTGC
>NW_026623759.1:482006-483324 GCF_030028575.1 Malurus melanocephalus | reverse complement strand
CTGGGAAAGGCACCTTTGGATGGAGGATCATCTTCTCCAAAACCTTCTCTGAAACCCTCTCGGAAACCTTCTCCAAAATTTTCTCAAAAATATCCTCAAAACCTTCTCCAAAACCTTCTCCAAAATCTTTCCCCATCCCCATGAAGCTCTGGGCACCAGCTGCAGCCCAGCACATCCTGAACTGGGGCATGATGCCCCTGCCAGCTGTGCCATGCCTCCACCCTCCCTGCTCAGGACGAGGGGCACAAAAACATCTCCAGGGAGCATTTAAAACCTTCTCCAAAACCTTCTCCAAAACCTTCTCCAAAAAATTCTCCAAAACATTCTCCAAAACCTTCTCCAAAAAATTCTCCAAAACCTTCTCCAAAACCTTCTTCAAACCTTCTCCAAAACCTTCTTTCCCCGCCCCCGTGAAGCTCTGGGCATCAGCACATCCTGAACCAGGGCACGATGCTCCTGCCAGCTGTGCCATGCCTCCACCCTTCCTGCTCAGGACCAGGGGCAAAAAACATCTCCAGGGAGCATTTAAAACCCTCTCCAGAACCTTCTCCAAAACTTTCTCAAAACCTTCTCTAAAACCTTCTCCAAAAAATTCTCCAAAACTTTCTCCAAAATTTTCTCCAAAACCTTCTCCAAATCCTTCTTTCCCCATCCCCATGAAGCTCTGGGCACCAGCTGCAGCCCAGCACATCCTGAACCAGGGCATGATGCTCCTGCCAGCTGTGCCATGCCTCCACCCTCCCTGCTCGGGACGAGGGGCACAAAAACATCTCCAGGGAGCATTTAAAACCTTCTCCAAAACCTCCAAAACTTTCTCAAAACCTTCTCCAAAACCTTCTCCAAAACCTTCTCCAAAACCTTCTCCAAAACCTTCTCCAAAACCTTCTCCAAAACCTTCTCCAAAACTTTCTTCAAATCTTCTCCAAAACCTTCTCAAAAAAATTCTCCAAAAAATTCTCCAAAACTTTCTCTAAAACCTTCTCCAAAACTTTCTCCAAAACCTTCTTTCCCCGTCCCCATGGAGCTCTGGGCACCAGCTGCAGCCCAGCACATCCTGAACTGGGGCACGATGCCCCTGCCAGCTGTGCCATGCCTCCACCCTCCCTGCTCAGGACCAGGGGCAAAAAACATCTCCAGGGAGCATTTAAAACCCTCTCCAGAACCTTCTCCAAATCTTTCTCAAAACCTTCTCTAAAACCTTCTCCAAAAAATTCTCCAAAACCGTCTCCAAAACCTTCTCAAAAACTTTCTCCAAAACTTTCTCCAAAACCTTCTCCAAAACCTTCTCAAAACCTTCTCCAAAAAATTCTCCAAAACC
>NW_026623759.1:477824-479666 GCF_030028575.1 Malurus melanocephalus | reverse complement strand
TTCTGGGATGAGCATTTTTAGGAATCTGGCTTATTAAGGCTTTTAACAAATGGCTGAGTTGAGGATCAGTGGTTCAGAGCACMCAGCATCCGTTCTCAGATTGATTTAAAGTAAATTTAGGTCATTCCCAAGCAAAGGTTCAGGTTCTCGTGGGTCGAATTCCAGGGTCTGTCTTTAGGGCAGTGTCTCTGTTCTGTTCCAGGTTCTCCCCTATAAACAGATGAGGTACAAACAGTGGCAGACTCCACATCCTTTTTGTCTTTTCCCGTTTTTTTTGCTCAGTTGCTGCCATGTTCTGGTTTCCCAAGGGCTCTCAGAGCCCCAGACGCTGCAGGAAACTGCACCCCTGGAATGCTGAGGGCTCCCACTGCCAAGAACTCAGAGAGCCCAGAGCATCTCAGCCCTGCACATCCCACCCTGTGTTCCCTCTGCCCTTCCCACCCCAGGATCACAACCTTCTCCACGTCAAAAGGCAATTCTGAGATTCTGGGATTCTCAGATTCTGAGATTCCATGATTCCATGATTCTGGGATTTGGCATTCTGTGATTCTGAGATTCTGTGATTCCATGACTCTGGGATTTTGTGACTGAGATTCTGGGATTCTGTGACTCTGAGATTCTGGGATTCTGTGACTCTGAGATTCTGGGATTCTGGGATTGTTTCTGTGACTCTGGGATTCTGTTATTGTTTATGTGATTCTGTGATTCTGGGATTTATTCTGTGATTCTGTGTATTTTGGGATTTATTCTGTGACTCTGTGATTCTGGGATTGTTTCAGTGATTCTGGGATTGATTCTGTGACTCTGTGATTCTGTGATTCTGTGATTCTTTCTGTGATTCTGTGATTTTTTCTGGGATTCTGTGATTCTTTCTGGGATTCTGGGATTGTTTCTGTGATTCCGTGATCCTGTGTTTGCACACTCAGGGATGAACTGAGGCCGTGGCACCCCACACAGTGTGAAGGGAGCCCCATCACCCCATCCTGCTCATCCCTCCCCAGCATCCCAGGGCTGGCAGGGATCTCTGAGACCTTGGCTGAGCCTCCCCTTCGAGATTCCCCCATGACAAATCTCCTCTCTGCAATTAAGGCCTYGGAGTCTCCTTTCCATTCCTGGGGCAGTTTGTCAATAAATTACTCTCATTAAGGAGATTGCATTGGAAGCTCTGCTTCTCCAGCTTGGCACTGAATCTCTCCTGCRACTTTGCAGTTGTAGTAGTTCTGCTTCTTTTCAGCTCCAGTCATTTCCAGGCTGCTGGGACATATTCTTTTCATTCACAGTTGTGGGTAAGAATAAAGATATTCTGTTCCCACAGAGGGCACTGACTCTCTCTCTCTCTCTTATCTGTCTGTTTTGAAGATGGGAATGACAATATCTGGAGTCTGTCAGATATTTTTAGGCGGTCCCAGTTGAGTTTTGTTAATTGGAAGAGCTATTTTTCCTGGAATAGATATGTTCAAAGTGTCCAATAATTGATGAAGGCCTCCTGCAAATCCTCAGATGGAAGTGGGAGAGATTAATTCACCCTCCTCCTAAGTTGTTCTTGGAAATCTTCATTTTTCAGCCAGGGACCAGCAGTTTTCTGGGAAGACATTTTCCCACTTTTTCCCATTTTTTCCCATTTTTCCTTAGATTTGATTTTTGGGATTGTTCACAAATTGCTCCCTGACCAAGCACCAACTGGATCACTTTTTCCCATTTTCCCCTTGACTGATTTTTGGGATTTACCCACAAACTGTTGCCTGACCAAGCACCAAGTCCATAATATTTCCCCATTTTTTTTTTCCTAAAACTGATATTTGGGATTTAGGCACAAATTGCTCCCTGACCAAGCACTAAATG
>NW_026623759.1:474078-476252 GCF_030028575.1 Malurus melanocephalus | reverse complement strand
CCGCTGGCTGGACCTGCTAAACCCAGCCAAGCCTTTTCGCTGCGAGTCAGAAATYCTGTCAGAGCCGCCGGTGTCACAAACCCAGCCTCGATTGTATCACAAGCGGGGAAATTGAGAAAAATGACAGCCCTGTTTAAAGCTGCCATTTTTGGTTATGTGTGACAAGAGGCACAGGCTCTGTGGTGCCTGGGTTGGCGGCGTGGGGAGGAGAAAGGGGCGAGAAATCGCTTGCCACTGGAGCTGGGATGGAAATGAAAATAAAATGTCATCACTTTCCGAGGAGACCAGGGCGTGGAGACAACTCCTGGGCGAGGAAGAGGCTCCTTTGTGGTTATTTATCAGGCTCTGGCTCATCTGAGCCCTGATTAACAGACGTCAGCTGCAATTTTTGACACTGCAGAGGTGGTTTTTGGGGTGGGGAGGAGAAGGCTGTAGGGCTGCTCTGTAAACCCATCCTTAAAGGAAAACCAGAGTGGTGAACAGCCTGGTTAAACAAATACTGAAACAAAAACCGTTTGGGAAGTTGATTTCCACACAGCTCTGAGGTTCCCTCCTCAAATTGAGCAGGGAAGGTTTGGATGAAGAGGGGCTGAGGGTYGGGATGGGAATTTTKRMMMYWMMRRRGWKGKTTTTGGGGTRGGRAGRAGAAGGCTGTGRGGCCRCTCTGCAARCCMMTCCTTAAAGGAAAACCRGAGCRGGTGAAGCRMCTGGTTAAACAAATWTTGRAASAAAAATGGTTTGGGAATTTGATTTCCATGCAGCTCTCAGGCTCCCTCCTCAAAYTGAGCAGGATGAAGAGAGGCTGAGGGKTTGGGAGGGAATTTTTGACACYACAGAGGTGGTTTTGGKGTRGGRAGGASAAGGCTGCGGGGCCGCCTTGCAAACCACTCCTTAAAGGAAAACCAGAGAGGTCTTTCCTAGTTAAAAAAATATTGAAACAAAAACCATTTGGGAATTTGATTTCCATGCAGCTCTCAAGATCCCTCCTCAAATTGAGCAGGATGAAGAGRGGCTGAGGGTTTGGGGAGGGAAARGGGGAGGTCTGARCATCCCTGCTGGGCATCCCCACAGYCCTGGCTGCCCCTCCATCCCTCCCCATGCTCCCAGTGCCACCAGCTGAGTGCTGACCCCACTTTGGGGATGCCTTTGCAGCCCCTCAGCTCAAACCCAGCCTGGTCCTGCACGGCTGAGGTGCTGCTGCCAGCAGGGGATGTTTGCCAAACCCCTCTGGAGTCGGGAATTACGGATCCTGCTGGGTTTGGGGAGCGCCTGAAGGGCATTCAGGGCCGGGCTGTGCCYCTCTGGTGGCAGCAGATGCTCCCCTAAATCAGCCCTGCGAGTTCTGCCCTAAATAGACCTGTCAGACAACCCCACAGAGCTCCCTGAGGCAGCAGCAAATGCCTCTCATCTACAAACCCTGTTCCTGCCTTTCCCAGGAAATTTTTCTGCTTTAATTGGTGGAGATTCTGGTGCAAATCTGAGGCAGGACGGGCACAGAATGGTTTGGGTTGGGAGGAACCTTAAAGATCATCTTKTYCYRACCCTTTTTCASRGRCAGGGAYAATTTTCACCATCCCAGGTTGCTCAGAGCTCCMTCCAACCTGGAGCTCCAACTTCCAGGGATCTTCTCTGGGAAATCCATTCCAGGGCCTCCCCACCCTCACAGGGAAGAATTCCTTCCTAAAATAACACAACATTTAATCACCAAATCCAATTTTAATCCTAAAAGATGCAGACAGAAAAAGGTCCAGGCTCCACGAGGAAGCAACTGCTGTGAAAACCCAACCGTGGTGGGGAAGGGACAGCTCCATTTGATTTCCAGGAGCTGGAATAATCAACCCCCTTTTTTTTTTTAATTTTTTTTAGTGATCAGTTAAGTGATCGATCCCAAATTCTCCACGTACCAGAGGAAACAGAATTTTAACTAGATTTTAATTACTTGTTTGCTCTTGGCAGGAGCCACTCAGCACGGAGAGAGACGCGTGAATTTTTGTTTCCTCTCATCCCCAACRCTGCATCCTGAGCAGCCTCCCGGATGGAGAGGGGGCTGGGAGAGGCAGCTTGAATTAAATTTTTTTCCTTTTGGCTGCTATTGTTGAGCTGACAGAAACYGAGGCTCTGTCACTCACAGCACCCCTGACACGTGTTTCAAAAATGCAGATTGCAAAAGGAGC
>NW_026623759.1:469919-472791 GCF_030028575.1 Malurus melanocephalus | reverse complement strand
TTTCCCCACTTTTCCTTCCCTCCCCCCCATTTTTCTTTCCTTCTCCCCATTTCTCCTTCCCTTTCCTCATTTCTCCTTCCCTTTCCCCATTTTTCCTTCCCTTTCCCCATTTTTCCTTTCCTTTCCCCATTTCTCCTTCCCTTTCCCCATTTTTCCTTCCCTTTACCCATTTTTCCTTTCCCCATTTTTCCTTTCCTTTCCCCATTTTTCCTTCCCTTTCCCCATTTTTCCTTCCCTTCCCCCGTTTTTTCTTTCCCTCTCCCCATTTTTCCTTCCCTTCCCCATTTTTCTTTCCTCCCCAGGCTGGAGCAGCACCCAAACTGCAGCTCCTTCCCCTGAGTGCTCACAGCCTGATTGCCATTTCAATCCCTTAAACATTTTCAAACCTGGAGCCATCAAACCAATAAATATTATAGAAATTTATAGAAATATTATATAAATTTATAAAAAATTATAGAAAACACAACGTCCCCCCTTTCCCTGTCGAACTCAGCTGTGCCTTCCAGCTGAGCTGGTACAAAAAGCACCACAGGCAGGTGACAAAGCAGCACCATCATCACCCATCCCCTGAACCATGGAGTTCACACCCCTGCCAAGCCCAGACTTCCAGATCTGTCTCCAAAAAAAAAAAAATTAAAGATTCAGAGGACTGGCATTAAAGTTTGCAGATTGACTTGCAAAGCAAATGAGATTAGGGGGAGAAAAAAATATAAAAATAACTTCTTCCCATGTTAATACCCTTGTAATATAGATAAGGGATTTGAATTTTAAATATTATTTTTATTACTTTAGCTCTTTTAATGTCTGTAATTGCTTTCTGTAAAAGTGAAACCTCCACTCCCTTATCCATTTGTTTCCCTGCTTTGCAGGGAGATGATTATGCATGTGAGAAAAGAGAAAATGTGTAAGGAGGAAAAAAGGCTCTTTGCACCTTTTGTCCCTAAATTTGGCAAGGTCTGTGCAGATGCCAAGGCACCATCGAGGCTGATGGAGGTCCTGGGGGTTGAAAAAGGGAAAAGCAGCAGTGCTGGAGCCAGGAGGGGTAAAAGGAAGGGAAGGTGACCCACAGACCCAGGAGGGGTCAGGGAGAAGGTGACACTTCCCAGGCCATGCTCACTGCCAGKTTTTTGCAATTGTTTCCACGCAGCTCTCACAGATTCCTGCGAGGTTCAGGCTGCAGTGAAATATGAGCTGAGGAGAATTCCTGCACAGCCAGACATTTACCCAGAGGCTTTTTAAGAGACACCAATAATCACAACGTGGCGTGTGAGCAGTTGAGCCCTGTGTAAACACCAGCAGATTACCGAAACGGGATCAGTTCATCTCTGGAACGTGGCATGGGAAGAATTTTATCCARGAGGAAAGCCTAAAGCTTCCTAAAGCTCTCTTGTCTCTGCTTAAAAGGTTTGTAGGTACCATTGTCCCGGGGAGAGCTCTGCCAGCAAAGCCTCAGTGAGGATAGAGCTTAATTTGACAAAAGATTCCTCCTCCCATTTCTCCAAACTGAACACAATTCCACCAGAAAACTAAAATAGATGGCAAAAATGCCGTGTCAGAAGGGTTTCATGACAAAGCTTTCAGGAAATTTTCATTCCAATCCAAGGGCAAATAGAAAGGTGCTGATGAAAGGAGCAGCTCTGACCCAGCTTTGGGGTCCTGACCATTCCCAGGGGAGAAGCAGCATCGTGCTTGCTCCCTGAACATCTTGGTGCTGCTGAATGTGGGCAGCAACTTCTTGAAATTCTCTTCCCTACACAAAWTCAAATGTAAATTCATCCCCTGCCTTTGCCCASGRRSMMMRGSMMMRSMMMRSCYTTCCTGGGCACTCTGATTTTGTGCTCAGCCTCTTTCTCTCATCTCACAGGGTCCTGCCATTCCACCAGAGTTATTTCTGCCCATTCCCTGCCAACTTTTGCCTTTTCAGGACTTTTTGCCACATCAGAGGTGCAGAACTTTCCGCAGCAGAGCCCCAGCTGCTCGTCTCTCTCTGCAGGCTCAGTCATGCAAGTTAAGAGCTGATCTCTGATAGCGGGAACCTTTGATCTGGGAATGGCATGCAAAGAATTCTCCTCTGCCTGAATTTCATCCATTTCATGCTTTCAACWTCGCTTCCTGACAGAACTTCTTGTGGTTAACTGAGCTCAGCTCAGCTGCAGAGGAGCTCAGCAAACCCCAGCTCTCCCCAGGGAGAGGATTTCATGGGCTAAGGGATGCCCTGGAGGAGGAAAAACAGATTTTGGCTTGAGCCCCTGCGCTCTGTCCACACCTGGGCTCTGGGGAGAGGCAAAAACAGGAGCCAAAGGACGGAGGGAAGAGTTTTCATCCTCCCAGCTATAAATGTCAGCGTGAAACAAGCTTAGCCAAAGAGCCGGAGCTCTTGGGGAGCGGAGACAGCCGCTCCTTTTGACAAAACACCGCCCAAACAGGGGCGAAGCCTCGCTGGGTGACAGCAGACCCAGGTGGGCTGGCGTGCCAGACAAAAACTGCCACCACCGCCACCCTACCTGGCACCGCCGGCAGAGGACACGAAACACGGGGGCTGAGCCGGGCTCCGAGGAGGAACAACAATCCGGCATCGCTCGGGAGCAAATTGCAGGGACTGCCATCCATCCCCGGGGCGGCTGCCGCCCCCTCGCCGCGGGCGCTGACGGGGCTCGGCTCGGCTCTCCGCCGATGAATGGGGCTTGACGTCAGCCCCAAACCGGAGAGCATCCCGAGAAAACCTCCCACGGTATGGGATGGCAGGAGAGAGCCGGGAGAACAGCCCCAGCCCGGAGAGCATCCCGAGGAAACCTCCCATGGCATGGGATGGAAGGAATCAGCCCGGGGAACAGCCCCAAACCGGAGAGCATCCCGAGGAATCCTCCCACGG
>NW_026623759.1:460024-469447 GCF_030028575.1 Malurus melanocephalus | reverse complement strand
GGCATGGGATGGAAGGAATCAGCCGGGAGAACAGCCCCAGCCCGGAGAGCATCCCGAGAAAGCCTCCCACGGCATGGGATGGAAGGAATCAGCCAGGAGAATAGCCCCAAACCGGAGAGCATCCCGAGAAATCCTCCCAAGGCATGGGATGGAAGGAGAGAGCCCAGGAGAACAGACCCAGCCTGGAGAGCATCCCGAGGAATCCTCCCAAGGCATGGGCTGGAAGGAATCAGCCCGGGGAACAGCCCCAAACCGGAGAGCATCCCGAGAAAACCTCCCATGGCATGGGATGGAAGGAGAGAGCCGGGGTAACAGCCCCAGCCCGGAGAGCATCCCGAGAAAACCTCCCATGGTATGGGATGGAAGGAATCAGCCAGGAGAATAGCCCCAGCCCGGAGAGCATCCCGAGAAAACCTCCCAAGGCATGGGATGGAAGGAATCGGCCGGGAGAACAGCCCCAAACCGGAGAGCATCCCGAGAAAACCTCCCAAGGCATGGGATGGCAGGAGAGAGCCGGGAGAATAGCCCCAGCCCGGAGAGCATCCCGAGGAAGCCTCCACAGGCATGGGATGGAAGGAGAGAGCCCAGGAGAACAGCCCCAAACCGGAGAGCATCCCGAGAAACCCTCCCACGGCATGGGATGGAAGGAATCAGCCCGGGGAACAGCCCCAAACCGGCCCGCAGCGCTTCCCAGCCCTCCGAGCGGGGAGAGAGCGCCGGTGGAGCCGGATTTGGGGCTGTGTCCGTGTCAAACATCTGGAAAAGGAGCCARAGGACAGCTCTGCGAGCGCAGGGACATCAAGCTCCTTGCTTGAGCAGCTCCTGATCCCCTGCCGCATCCCCTGGGTGCATCTGCCAGCGCCGCTGTCACCAGCGCTGCCCACGGAGCGCTGGCAGCGTGACCAGGGCCAGCAAAACCTGTCCCCAAAGATTTCCAGGAGGCTCAAAAAGCCTYTTGAAAAAGCCGTTCAAGCTTCAGGACCCACCTGGCTGTCAGGTATCACCCCACTGCAGAGCTGTCACCCCACCGGGCTGTCACCCCCCGCTCCCTGTAGGACCATCTCCAGAAGGTCTCTGCTATTCCATGCAGCTCCCTGCCACGCTCAGATGCACATTCTTGCTTTCAGGGCAGCAGGGTTGATCCAAACAGGTGTTTGGGGTTGTTTTAAGGACGAGTGTGAGTTGTGGTGTATGAGAAGCGACAGGCTGGAAGCGCCGGGGGCCACAGCTCGCCGTGCCAGGCGCGGGCAGGGCAGGGTGGTGAGCGCTCAGTGCAGGTGTCACCTGGGCTCTCTGTGGGCTGGGAGGGCAAAGCCCGTGCCAGCTGTGCCCCCTGCCCGTGGCAGAGCCAGCTGAGGTGAAGCAGCAGCAATGGGGACCCCAAGCTCTCAGGGACAGCAGTGACACCAGCCCAGCTCATGCCACCCTCCTCATCTCCTTTCCAGCAGTGCTTTACAGACCCCTCTGCCCGTCCTCTCTGACCACAAACCCCAGCTCCTCRCTCCCCAAACTCTCCTGGAGCCCCCCTGTGCCAGCTGCCACCACCAGAGCCTGCAGACACCCTGCCCCTGCCTCCCTCCCCCACACACAGCTTCCCTCTCCACCCACTGCGAGATGAGAGCAGGACTCTGCCAATTCCACAGAATCTTCTCCCTCCTTCCCCCTTCCTGCTGAGCAGCTGAAGGAAAAGCACAACCAGCAAGGAAAACCATCACCCCAAAGCTTTAAAGGGTTTCCTGTTGTCAGTGTTGCTGCTCCTGAGGCCACATGAGATGGAAAGCTTCGTGTCCTTCCCTTTAAAAAGAGCTTTGATCACCACTGATCCCGGCCAGATTCAAGCCAGGCMCGGTGGGACAAGGACAAGGCTGTCATGTTGCTGTGAAAATACATCCCTTGGTCCGTGTCAYGGCAGAGAATTCATTTCAGCTCGAGGAGAGAGAGAAGGGGAAGAGCAGACGAGCGTCAGGGACTGAGGCAGACACTGCACTGCAGCGGCGAGGAGCAGGGTGTAATTCTTCCAGCCCAAAAGCCCTTTAAGTCCCCGACGCCAGAAAGTCGGAGAAGGGAAGATTTGCTGCTCTCCCGTGTTTTTTGTCTGTGCCACAGCCAGGGAGAGTGGTTTCAGTGCCCTGCTCACTCCAGAACCAGCAGGGAGCTCAATCTCCCTGCCCTGCACGCTCACAGGGACAAATCAGCCCGGGCTTTTCTGGGTTTGTGACATCTCTCACTGCACAATRGGCTTGAGGGACCCTTCATCAGGAACTGGAGTGTCAGGACAAGGGGGAGAGGCTTCAAACTGAGAGAGGAGGATGAGATATTGGGGAGGAATTCCTCCCTGTGAGCATGGGGAGGGGCTGGGATGGAATTCCCAGAGAAGCTGTGGCTGCCCCATCCCTGGAAATGTCCAAGGACAGTTTGTCTGAGGTTTGGAGCACCCTGGGGTGGTGGAAGGTGTAAAGGGGTTGGAATAAATCACCACTCAGTGATTCTGTGAGTCCTTCCAAGTGATTTCTCCCCAGCCAAACCTCCACAAATTGCTCAGRATTCCTTCCCAAGCCACACAATCCCCTTATTCCTCACCTCCCAAGCTGTTTTTGAGCAGGTCAATAAGATCTGGACAGGTGAATTTGGGTCAACACCCAATTTATGTYGCTACAGCATCCTGCTCAATCATATCAGGGCACTCAATTAGCTGTAATGGAATTCCCAGCGCTTAAGAATAAATCAATAGCTGGTTAATTTAGAGGCAATGAAATGAAACTTTTTTTTTTTTTCCCTCCAACAGCCTGGAGTTGCTCTGAGGAGATTCCGTGCCACAGAGGGATTACAGGGTGCAGCTGGATAATTCTGTGACCTTTTGGTGCTGAACATTAAGTGAGTGTGAGTCAARCCTTATTTTCTGATGGCTGAGCAGGGTCAAGGGGGAATTGCTTTCCTACAGGGATATTGTGCTGGAATGAGGCAGAGATTTCACTTTGGGAAGGATTTGGGATTTTTGTGAGAGTTTTGTGMCCCAGGTGATCCCTAAAGGAGCAGAATGTCCAAGGGATAAATCCACTGAAAGAGGAGCTGCTAGAACYCATGGGATAATTGAACAAAGGGCTGGAATCAGGGATAAACTCCCTCGGGGACTGAATGTCCAGGATGGGCAGTGAAATACCCTCAAAAAACACCATCCCAAGCAGCCCTGAATAAACACAACACCAAACCCACACAGCTCTGCCCTGGCTGACCTGAGCCCAATCCCTGGCATTGATCAAAACCATTGCTGAAACCATTAWAAAAACTCTCAGGGATACAGGGAGAACAACAGAGCGAGCTGTTTCCCTTCTCCAATTTGTGATCCGGCCTCACAGCCTCTGACAGCTCTGCCCTGCAGAAGCAGAAGCAAAAAAAAAAAAAAAAAACCTAAATAAGATTCGAGCTGCAGAAGAAACAAATGGTTGCTGTGAGAAGATGAAGTTGAAACACTTATCACCGGAGAAAAACAACCCTCCAGAAGGTCCCGTTTAATGAAGAGGCACTGCCAAGGTTAGCAGGCCAAAAGTTTGATGGCTTTTCTTTGCCTGTGATCAGATGGTGCTCTGAGCTCTTTCCCTCGTGCCTCCCCACAGGAAAGCTGCAGGAGTGAAATTGTGTGTGCACAGAGACAGGGGTGGGTGAAAACGATGCCAACAGCCTGGAGCATTTACAAACAGCCTCGCAGGAGATCTTTRAAAGAGCAGATGGAGGTGGGATCTCAGCTGGTGCTGGGTTATTGCTCAGGGAAGGGTGACCAGGAGACAGGGAGAGGGAGAGGAGAGTCTCCAGTCTGTTCAGTGCCTGTCTCTGACCYTCAGAAAACCCAAAATCCCTCACAGTGTTAGACCTTGAGCTGTCCCAGCTGACCTCAGACACTCAGATTTAATTCCTAAAGTGGGATGAGATCACCCTTCACCGTCAAGGTGCCAGTGGGTGTTTTCTGGAGATGATGAAATCATTAAAGATTCCACAGAATCACAGAAAAGACCCCAAAATCATCAAGCCCACCCTTCAAGGTGTCAGTGGGCATCTTCTGGAGATCATGGAGTCATTAAAGGACACAGAATCATGGAAAAGACCCCAAAATCCTCAAGCCTAACCTTCCAAGTGCCAGTGGGCACCTTCTGGAGATCATGGAATCATTAAAGGCCACAGAATCATGGAAAATACCCCAAAACCCTCAAGCCCAAACTTCCAAGTGCCAGTGGGCATCTTCTGGAGATCATGGAGTCATTAAAGGCCATGGAATCATGGAAAAGACCCCAAAACCACCAAGCCCAACCTTCAACCAAACTCCACAATGCCCTTTAAATAAACCACACATTGAAGTGATGCTCATTTTCCAAGGAGCAAAGCCGTGGCAGGAGCCTCAATCCCTGCCTGCAGCCMCAGGGGGTGGATTTGGGCTCTCCTTCCCCTGCTCTGCAGAAGGCAAATGACTCAGGGTCTCCTCTCCCACGGTGGGGGGATTATCCCCAATCCACGTCAGCCTGGATTTGTCACCAGCTGGGGAAGTGTCACCGGGCTCTCAGGGGCTCAGCAGCAATGACAAGGCAGGGTGGAAATCAGTCAGGAAATATTGGTTTAACAGCGCCAATCCCACTGCTGGCTGTGGCTAAATCTATTTTCCCAAGGATCTCAGAGCGTTCTGTGAGCTGTGTTTAAGATTTAGACAGACTGGGGAAGGGCCAAAGAGGAAAATAAAGAGCAGGGAGGGGGTCCAGGCTGGCTGAGCCCAGGTGAACGCAGAATTCTGGTCAAACCCTGCAAAAACATCMATTTTCCAGCCTTTCTGCTGGGCAGCAATGCCACAGAGCTGAGCAGTGAAAAGATCTCTTCAAACAAAGAGAAAATGTTCCTCTCCAAAAGCAATACTCAGAGTTAAGCAGATGAACTGAACCTGCCAAAACTTTTTCTGGGCAGAAATGGGAATTCTTTCTTACTTCCATTTAAAGCAGTGTGGTTTCTAAGTTGTTTTTTTTTCCGCGTTTTACCAAACCCTGCGTTCTCCTATCGCAAGTTTTCATTGAACTTTCTGTTGGGACAAAAAATAATCCGTGCTCTAACGAGTTTTTGCACAGGATCTCAGAGTCCAAACTTAATTTCCAACAAAGTGAGCACCCCTGAGAGCGTCCCAGGTGCTCTGATTTCTCCCCACACCGCCACACCACGGGAAGAAATGCATTTTCCATCAGCAGTAAAGGGAAATTCACTGCTCCAATCCTCCCAGATGGACTGAACCCCCACATCCATCCTCATCACCCCCAAGCCTTCCCAAAGCACAGAATCCCAGAATCACCAGGGTTGGCAGAGACCTTCAACATCTTCCAGTCCAACCCTAACCTGACACCTCAACCAAACCACGGCACCAAGCACCACATCCAATTTTTGTTTAAACACAACCAGGGATGATGACTCCACTCCCTTCCTGGGCAGACCATTCCAGTGCTTTATCATTCTTTGTGTAAAGAACTTTTTTCTAATATCCAACCAATATTCCCTTGGCGCAGCTCAAGGCTGTGTCCTCTGGTTCTGCCTGAAGAAAGAGCTCGACCCACACCCCATCTATCTAAAWTCACATTTTCAGCTCCAAATCCCAGCAGGAAGAGTTAAATAAAGCAATTAATTCCCTTACCCTGGCGATCAGCTCCCCGACCATCCCCGTCCAGGTGCCGTTGGCCTCGGGGACGCCGTAGACRCCGTCCCCAACCAGGTGGATTTTGTAGTTGAAGCGCAGGATCTCGGCCAGCTCCTTCAGCATGTCCACGCAGAACCCCTCGTAGCGGTCGTTGCCYTCCAGCTCCTGGTGGTTCCACTTGAGCATTAAGTAAGGGTTTTCCTGCGGTGAAACTGGGCAGCTGTCATTCCCATCTTAGCCAGCACCGAGCAGGGAGGGCAYTGMCAGAGGCTCACAGAGTGGGGTTGGKTTGGAAGAAAGCTTAAAAAAATTTAGTTCCGACCCCAAAAAGCACGGCCCACCCCAATGCATGCCTGTCAGAGTGGATATGGGGAGATTGGGAGTTCAGGTGGTGTCAGGCTCTCAGAGCTGTCCCCACACTGGTGTTCCTCTGCTGGGTGGGATTGCAGCAAATTTATCCCAGTTTAGAACATCAATCAGAGCTAAAGGATGATGATTTGGGGGCTGTTTGCAACTGGGAGGTGCCAGAACAGCCCGGTGACTGCTCCAAATCATGCAGGACATCCAYTTCTCCTGGCACAAAGCCACTTCTGCACTCTGTGCCCCTTTGCRACAGCTTTAGGGGATGTGAAAAAACAGCCGGGAGTTTGGGTGTCTTTAGGAAAAAGCAAAAGGATCACTGGGCAGGGAACAGCTGGAAGGGGAACCTGCTGAACACAGACAGCAGTGCCTGTGGATGTGAAGTTTTTGTAAAAATCCTGCTCAACTTGGCGAATTTTTATAATTTTATGGGTAGAAGAGGGAAGTGCCCCTTCCAATCAGCATCTGCAGGTTGAACAAGGACCCCATTGAGAGGTGAACACAAACGGGCAGTGTGACCCCACTCACAGTGTGACCCCACTCACACTGGGATCCCATCCCACTCCCCGAACACATCAAACACCATTTCCTCATCAAAAATCATCTTGATCTTAATTACATCGCCACCAATTAGAGATTTGCTGCCTGTCCTGTACAGAATCAGCTCCGGGGGCAGGAACAGGGAGCAGCAGCCCAGGTGACCCCACCCCAGAGGGCTGAGCTGGGGGAAGGGCAGGTGCCCCCCTCCCTTACCAGGATGGTGGTGACGATGAGCGTGGTGTTGAACAAACTCTCAGAGATGTTGGATGAGAAGATCCTGCTGTCCATGCTGAGCCCCTGCGACACATGCCAGTGGCCAATCTGCAGAGACAAACGGCCCCATTGGGGATTTATGGGGTGAGTCGCTGCCACATAGCTCAGGTGAGTGACAGGGATGCCCCACTGCCTTTAGAGCCACCCCAGAACAGGTCAGCAGAGAGATTGACCCTCTGTGCAGTGCCACCAACCCTACCTGCCAATCCCCAAACCTGCGAGCCACACAGCCTTGGGTGCTGCCCCAAAATGCCCCAAAATGGGTCCATCTTGGCCAGAAACCCCCAATCTGCAGGGTTGTCCCTCCCAGCGTGGTGCTGGCAGCTCCTGCCACCCACCTTGGTGGCAGATGATGGGACAAAGCCACATTCCCAGTGGCTGCTCCGTCTCCTCTTGCAGCTCCTCACGACCCAATTAAACACTGCTAAATCATTGGATTTGAGCTCATCACACCCCACAGCTCCACTGACAGCCCAATTTACCCATCCAAGCATCAGCAAACCCCGTTCCCAGCGTGGAGGGCAGGGACCAGTCCCCCCAGYGCTCGGGAGGACATCGTGATTCAGCTGTGACACAACTGCCTTCAGCCAGGGGGGAGGAATATTCAACAAAAACTAATTTTAACTTCAAGAGCCTAATCTGCCTCCCTCAGAGCTCTGGGCAGGGAGATCAGCACCTCCAGCAGCTCGTTCAGAGCATGCAAATTAAACTCTTGCTCTCTTATTGTCCTTAAAAGGGCTTTTCCTCACGGATATGCAGAGGGAGACCAGATCCCTCTGAAACCCCTGTTTCAAGTCCTCTCCCAGGTGGTGCAAATCCAGCCCAAGTCACAGTCAGGATCTGTGGGGAGTCCCAAATTCATCATCCTTGAGGCACCAGGAGTGGTGGGGAGGTCAAGCAGGACAGCTTTGCACTCAGAATTTGCACTGATTCCAACCCCAAAAAGCACATCCCATCCCAGTGCATCCCTCTCAGCCYGGGTTTGGGATCTTTGGCAGCTCAGGGGGTGTCAGGCTCTCACAGCTCTCTCCACACTGCTCTTCCCTGGCCTCTGCTGTGCCTCAGCCACAAATCCTTCAGTGGATCCACARMAGGGACCCACAGGGATSATCCAGTCCAASCCCTGGCCCTGCACAGACCCCCCAACAATCCCAYCCTRTGCTGGGAGAGCTGTCCAAACCCTCCTGGAGTTTGGGGGCTGTGCCCATTCCCAGTGCAGGACTCACCTCTGGGAACAACAGCCCCAAAAYYGGGAYATTTCCCMAATATWTCACCAGCAGGGAATTCTGCAAGCRCATCTGCAGGGATGAATCCATCTGGGATGAATCCCCMYCTCTGCACAGAGCTGTCTCCTCCCKCTGGGATTAACAAACCCTCMGCAGCTCTCGGAGCAGCCAGCCATCRCTCACAAACATTGCCCAATTTTTCTTCCCTCCTGCGTTTCCCAGGCAGAGATTAGTGACAGATTAACTYTAATTTGAACAGCCCTCGCTGTTCTCCACGTTGTCCCTCCCCTGCTGGCACGTGCTGTGACTGATTGCCTCTCCCYGTGACAGAACCGTGGGTTTGACCTTGCTCTGAGCAGCACCAAGGCCACGAAATCCCACATCCCCCCCAATCCTGGCTGCTCCCAGATCATCACTGTCACCCCCAAAACTCCTCATTCTGCAGAGTCAGAGGGTGTCTGGGCTCCTCTTCTGCGAGATGGATGTCAAGGTGATTTTAATCATCYCTATCTACATAAAAAGAGCCTCTGGAAAATGGCAAACAGATCCATCTGCAAAGTGGTTCAGAAAACAATCAAATGCTCCASGCAGCCATGGGTGAGAGCATCCTGTTGTTGAGGCTCTGGACAAGGACTTGAGGGTTTTTAGGACTCTGTGTTTTGAAGTGGTGGATGTGATTGGTGTGTATAAATACAGCAGGTGGAGGAGGTCTGTGGCAAAGAGGTAGAACAGCTTTTTGAAGCTGAAACGATGGCGTTGGCACAGAAATAAACACACACAAAGCAGCCAGGAATAAACAGGCTGACAAAGCAGGGGAGGGGCTCCTAATGAGCAGAGCTGGAGTGACAACTGTCCTGGAAGAGCAATGAGGACACCACAACCCCGTGGTGACAAGCTCAGCGCCTTTGTGAGGGTTTCTGTGGCCTGGTGACAGGTGACAGCCTGGAGGGACAAAGTTCCCTGCATGTCCCCAGGGAGGTGTGACCCCCAGGGCATCATCTCTGAGCCTCCCAGAGGGGATCCAGCCCTGCCTGAAACATCTCCAGGCCCTCAGGGGCAGGTCTGCCTTGTTGTTCATCCTTGTAAAGGCAGGGAGCAAACACAAACTGTGAAACTGTGAGGATCAGCCCCCAAAAAAAAACCTGGAGTGAGCAGGGCAGTGCCACTGCTCCTGCTGCTGCTCCATACCCACAGGGAGATGAGGAGAAACAGCAGAGGAGAAACCCTGTCCCTGAGCCACCCATGGGGTGCCCAGAAGAGGAGGAGCCCYGTCCCAGCCAGGCTGAGCAGCCACTGCTGAATTGCTGTGGTGGGGATTGTGGAGGGTCCCAGAGTGGAGAACTCGTCTGTGTCTCACCCACAGAA
>NW_026623759.1:451264-459569 GCF_030028575.1 Malurus melanocephalus | reverse complement strand
GCTCAAACATCTCAACAATCCCAATTAACAGCATTATCCATTAAATCATTATCACTGCTCCCAGGMTGCCAGCAGGGCCTGTGGTGGAGTGGAGACTGATCTGAGGATGGGGAGAGCTGGGGTCAGGCTCTGCAGCTTCCCCCTTCCCTAAATCCCAGCTCCTCCTCATTCCCATCCCCAATGAAATTCCCAAAGCTCAGCTCATGATTTACAACAAATCACTCTGCAGTGCTTTGGAAAGGGGCAAAGCAAGAGGGGAAAAAAAAATTAAAAAAAGATGACATTTACCAACCCTAGCCCTTGTCAGATCTATAGATCACCAACACAGTAATGAGCCTGTGCTTTATCGAGCATCCTGTGAGTGGAGAGAGCAGCTCTCAGATGGCTGGGGAAAAAAAATTCCTCTGGCTAAGCTAAATCAGGAAAAGACGCGTTTGGTGCGTTACATAAATGTATTAAAAATTGGATGTCAAAAAGCCCTGCCTCTCCTTGCCCAAAAGCAGCAGCAACTTGGAGAATCTAAGTGGCTCTAATTTGCTTGCTGGCGGGATCAGCCTCAAAATTCGGTGAACTCTCCATCAAAGCTGATGAGCTGGAAGTCCCTGTGGCTTCAGGAGATGGAAGGAGAGAGAGGAGGAGAGGGAAAGAGGGGAAGAGAGGAAGAGAGGAATGGGCTGAGTTAAAATGAGCTTGGTTGAAACCAAGCAGGGAATAGAAGCGTTTCAAACAAATCAGTTAATACAACCCCTGGGAGCAGGGTTGTCTCCAGGATGTGAGTGTCTGTTCTTTACCCTGCTCCTTTAATTAAAACATTCCTAATGATTTATTTAGTCCTTTTCACTAAAAGAAGCCAGGCTGGCAACAAGAAAATAACCACTGATGGCACAGCAGAGCAGCTTTTGGCTTCTCTTCACAGTGACCTGGGTGGGAGCAGGCTGGGCTKGAGCCTGCTGGGTTTCACAGCTCTCTGGGGATGCCCTTCCCCATTAAACACATCTGAATAGACTCCTTCAGGCTGGGAGAGGCYCTAAAACCTCTCTGGGCACTGCTGTGGGTCAGGAAAGATCCCTGGGAAAGATCCCTGAGAAAGATCCCTGAGAAAGGGAGAGAAGGTGGAAAAGCTGTCACAGGAGCAGTTCTGTGAAAACTGAAATTGAAACTCCAACCTGGTGGCTTTGTGACAGCTCATGGCTCACTGCCACCCCCGAGGGACTGCCCTGTCCTTCCAAAACCTGTTCACCACAGCTGGAACTGCTGCATCCCCACTGCACCCCACTGATGGGGGATTTGGGGAGCTCAAACCCCACACAGCTTTCCCGAGCATCTCCCAAACACAACACTCCTCATTCACCGAGCTGTTACCACGGGTCAGGAAAGGTTTTCTCCTGTCAGAGCAGGTTTGTGGGGAAGGGATGAGACTTTGGGCTCAGGGCAGATCAGGCTGCAGCCACAKCTCCCCGTGGAGCTCTGGGAGCAGCTCTGCTCCGAGAGGATCCGTGTGTTTAACGTGGAGCCCCTGCCACATCCAGGCACGTCAAGAACAAAGCTGTCACAGGCAGGTTTGCAGCGTTTTCATCCCGAGAGCGAGCTCCTATTAATGCAGATGGGCTCGGATCTGTCACTTCTGTTCAGAGAGCGATGGGTTTGGGAGAGGATTAAAAGGGCATTGATGCTGTGAGAGATCTCACCATGGGGAAAACGCCAGCCCCGTGCCCCCTGCTCGCTCTGAGAGAGGCAGCATCAAAGCYGAGCTGTCAACCACAGGTAAGAGCTGGCAGGGAACATCCCTGCCAAGGTGAAAATTCGCTGCTGCCAGAGCAGGAGAGGCTTCCTGGTGCCAAAACGCTCTGTTGGTGAGGCCTGGATACAATAGCTTTTGTTCTCTGCCAGCGTCTGGAAGTGGCAATCTCTGAGAAAAGGGCAGCAGTGGAGCTGTCAGCAGGAAAACAAGACAGATAAACCCCTTTTTTTTTTTTTTCCTGGGACTTCTAATTTTTTAAATTTTTTTTTCCCTAAATGAGGTTTGGATTTGCCAGCAAATTCTTTGGATTTGTGGCACGTGATCTCAGTCTGATACCTGTGGCCTCCCACAGTTATTTGAGGATAACTGTGATTACGTGACACAAATTTTCAGCTCAAACCAGAAAATACCACTCGGGCAGAATGTGTGAGGTGAGGAAATACCACTCAAATTAATGATTTTAATGAAATCTGCTCGGTGTTCTGTGGGCAGAGGAAAGCTGTGAGGAACCTACGAGCGCTGAGACGAAAAGTGAATGAGAGTGTGAGCTGAGCAAACCTGTGAGAGAGGAACCACAAACCAAGAGTGAAATGAGCTGGAAATGCCCCACAAACACCGTGGAGGGGAGGGATGATGGGGTGTTCCTGACATGGGGTTGTCCCTTTTGCCTTCYCTCCCACAAGCAGCTTGGAAAGGTTCATAGCACTCCCTTTTTTTTCTGTTTCAAGGCCGATTCTCCCATTTTTACCCCGAACCAAATGATTTTACACAAACGCAGCCGTGAGCAAAAAACAAAAAGGGTTTTGAGCGCGAGCTCGCACCTGGCACAGCCTCCCTGTGTGAACCAGCACCTGTGCCAGGCCAGAGATGGGCTCTGCCATCACCCCTGCAGGGCCTGAGCCATCCACACAAACCCGGATTATCTCGAGATGCATTCCTGACGGAGCCAAACCCGCTGTGTTTGCCAGCCCGGGCTCAGCCAATGCCATCACAACACCCCTGAGCACTCACGGGACAAACCAGGGGTGTCACAGCCCCTCGGGTCCCCAGGACACCCAGGACACCCCCACAGAGCCCCCCAGGGCCAGGGACCACTCTTGATACCAAATAACTTTTGCTTTTCCTTTTCATGTGCCTTTTATATATTTTTATACCCTCTTAGACATTTTCCACACCCTTTATGTATCCTTGTACCCTTAGCCTATATTATAAAAATAATATACAATAATAATATACAATAATTACAAATTATATTTGTAATTGTTGTAGCCTGATATTCCAGCTTAAKTTAAAAGTTCTGCTAAGCAGAAAAACCAAACATCCTCAGTGAAGGATCAGGGCACCCTGAGCTATCCCTAAATTGAACCAACCTTGGTTGAAGCCTCCTCTTTGGAGCATATTATATAAACTAAACTCTAGCCTCATCCAGGGAGAAATTCTTTAGAATAGGAGAACATTACTTCATTTGTCAAGTTTCTCATTGAGGAATTCCAGATAGAAACGCCAATTTATAAAATCTATAAAACTCGTATCCATGCTGTACGCAGTGTGCATTGTGTTGAATTCACATTAAATCACATTAAATCACATTAAATCCCAAGGTAAAACCCTTTTATCCCCTTAACCGTGTCATAATTAAAACCAGGCGATCAAGGCACCACCCTCACCTGCCGGAAGCCGCCGCGGGAGTGCTGCAGGATTTTCAGGGCGTAGTTGGAGCGTTGGCCTTTGCTGTTGAATTCGATGTGGCCGGTGAGACCTTCCAATTCTACCTGTCCAGGAGAGACTGAGTTACAGCGCCCAGCGAGGCTGCTCGGTCCGGGGCCACCCCAGGGCCATCCCAGAACCACCCCAAAGCTACCCCAGAACCACTCCAGAACTACCCCAGAACCACCCCAGAACCACCCCAGAGCCACCCCAGGGCCACCCCAGAGCCACCCCAAAACCACCCCAGGGCCACCCCAAAACCACCCCAGAACCATCCAAAGCCACCCCAGAACTACCCCAGAACCACCCCAGAGCCACCCCAGAACCACCCAAGAACCACCCCAGAACCACCCCAGAACTACCCCAGAACCACCCCAGAACCACCCCAGAGCCACCCCAGAACCACCCCAGAACTACCCCAGAACCACCCCAAAACCACCCCAAAGCCACCCCAGGGCCACCCCAAAGCCACCAGGGATGGCCAACACATCCCACAATAATGAAACTCTCATTTCTCAGTCCTAATTGTTTTTGGAGTCTGGATAGAGGAGAGGAGCAGGGGATCAGCAGCATGAGGTGCAGGATTCCCCAGATTTCCTCACTTTGGGATTGCCCCCTCCATGCCAAGGCTCAGACCACAAACCAGCAGAGCTGGGGGAAGGATTTTGTTGTCCCCAAATAAAACTGAGTTTAAAAGAGGATCACACAAAGTGGTCAAAGGCTCAGGTTCAGCTGAGCTTTCCTTTGAGGGAAAAATTCTGAGTTTTCCTTGCCTCAGCTGCACTCCAAACAGATTCAAAAAGCTGCTCCGAGGAGCCACAGCCATRAACTCCAACACTTCCACAAAGAATGGAATTTCAGAGGGTTCTCATGCCAGATTTAGGCTTGCTTGGCTCCTGCAACCCCATTTTGGGGTTCAAAACAGCCCAAACCCATAGGGGAACTTACACCTTGCCCCTGAGCTCTGAGCAATTGCACTGTGTGGTCTCATATCAACTTAAGAAACTTTAAAATTAAAAAAAAAAAAAAAAAAAAAAAAAAAGAAAATTGAATTCCACTTTTTCTGTTGCAAAGCATGAAAATGGAAGAGTTTCATATCGTTCCAAGGCTGGTGACCACCCAAACCCTCAGAATTTTTTTTTTCACTGCTTTCAGGGAATCTGGTGTGTGAGGAGCAGCCCTGAGCCCCCTCTCACCATCCTCAGGTAGTTCATGAGGCTGGTGCCRTGCTGCCAGATCTGCGCTGAGCCGCAGGACAGGGGTTTGACGCCGATCTCCTGGCTGCGGTTGAGCTCCTGCACCGCCGTCACCACGGCGTACACGGCGTCGAACAGCAGCGCTGAGGACAGCTGTGGGGCACAGGCAGGGAAAAGTCAGCTGGGGGGACAAAAATCCACCTTTCTGTGGTGTTGGGAGCAGGGAATGGTCTGCCCTCAAGCTGGGATCCACTTTGTGCACCCTACCAGCGTTTGTTTCATCCCTCGCTGTCATCTTCCTGTCTCTCTTTGTCTTTGTTCCTTCCCATCCATTTCTTTTTCAGTTTCTCTGGTTTTTCTTTCCCAGTCAAGGGAGGTTTTTTAGTGTTTTGGTGGCCCTGATCGATCTGCAGGCCAGGGGGAATGCTCCTGAGAGAACCAGACATTGCCAGGAGGAATGCTCCAGAGAGAACCAGAGATTGCCAGGGAGAATGCCCCTGAGAAAACCAGAGATTTCCAGGGGGAATGCTCGTGAGAGAACCAGAGATTTCCAGGGGGAATGCTCGTGAGAGAACCAGAGATTGCCAGGAGGAATGTTCCTGAGAGAACAGGGATTTCCAGGGGGAATCGCTCCTGAGACCCTGTGTCTGCTCCCACAGAAGAAAAAACGACTGTGCTGCTTCAGCCACCATGGACGGCCTTCTTTAACCACTTCTTTGATGAGCAGACCCACAAGAAATGATTTTTTTGCCAGATCTGCTTTTCAAGCAGCCAAATGCTGCCCTGCAGACCCCACAGGGATCACCCATCCCTGGTACAACCTCCCCATCCCTGCAGAGGGAACGCCTGGAATGGCAGAGCTCATTCCCTCCCCTCCTCAGCTGGGCTCTGGTTGCCTTTCCCCAGCTCTCTTTGCCCACCAGGCCTCCCAAACCCTTTTTTCTGCCCATGCTCAGCAGTTTCCATGGCTTTGGGCTCGTTAACCATCAGCCATCTCCTTCCCGTGCTCACTGAGATTTCACTTTTAATCACTGTCACCTCCTGACTCGGCTGCCATAGAGCCCTGGCAGCTCATTCCTATCCAAGCTGCATTTTCCTCATGGATATTTCCAAGATCTTCCCTTTCCCATCCTGGCAGTGGGGTCACTCTCCAGCCCGAGGCTGCTCCCCCCAGTTATCCCAGCTGGGATTTCCAGCCCTGCAGTGATTTCTGCATCCTCTGCTCCTCTCAGAGCCTCAGGAGGTTTATTCACTGTTTTCAGTGGCCTTGCAGGGACAATCCTTCCCAGTTCAATGATCCCAATGAGCCTTTGACCCCTGCTCTGTCACTAATTTGAGCAGAGCCAGCCAGGCTTAACCCTGCTCGATTTTACTGAGTCCAGCGGGCAGACCTCACTGACCACATCAGCGTGGGATCAGGCACTTAAAAAACACCACAGAACCCTCCAAACCTACAAGCCATCCTAAATTAAAGGGCAGGATTCCAGCCTGATGCCATGAAAACCCCAAACAGCAGCCCCGGTGACCCCTCACTCCCYCAGGCCTGGCACACAGTGACATTTGCCCTGTCACATTCCCAGTTTAAACGTCCCAGTTTAATCTGTTTCACACACAGAGGAGCTCTCCTGTGGGCAGCTGGACTGGCAGCTGCCACTCCTGCCTTTTTCAGGAG
Organism: Malurus melanocephalus; assembly: GCF_030028575.1. NCBI lineage: Eukaryota > Metazoa > Chordata > Aves > Passeriformes > Maluridae > Malurus > Malurus melanocephalus. Next base: position 453,253 of record NW_026623759.1, on the reverse strand, counting down.
TCAAATGTGGCACTGGAGGAGCTGAGCAGCCTGGGGACACACCAGGAATGKGGACAGGAATGGGACATCCTGGTCCCTGTCCCAGCTCAGCCTCCCTCCTGCCCTTCTTCCCTTGTCTTTGGGTAAAAATCTGCTAAATTTGATTTAAACATTCCCCTCCTGGAAAGTATTTTCCATAGATTCTTAAAGGAGCTGATAAATCCTTCTCCTCACTTTTTTTTTAATCCCTTCAATATAAATTCTTCCCCTAACAGGGCATCTCCATCCTGTCCTGCCCTCAGCCCCTGTTCCGTGAAGCTCCTTGCATACACTTAATTTTAATTATRAACTTAATCCCATTCAGGTTACAGGATGTCACTCCCAATTAGCAATTCCCTTCCTGATTCAGGAGCCACATTAATATCAGATGGACAAATGAAACAGTTATGAGACCAAACACAACCCCCGCGACCCCAAAGTTTCCCCAATTTCCTCCCAAATCAGAAATATTGGCCTGGCGTTTTTAATTGTCTCCTGCTGGGTTTCCATTTCCATTTTCCCTGAGCAGTTAATCCCTTATTAGCTGGTGAGCAGGAGACTTGTAGATCTTAGTGAAGCATGTGACATTATTGATTGGAATATTTTACTCCCAAACCCTGGAAAATTCATTAGGATTTYTGCCAGCACCTTTTATAATTTCAAGAAATTTAAGTGCTGGGGAGGGTGAGGAGATGGACAGGATGGAGTTTTCATGGTGTGAAATAGAAATCCTTTCCCTACAGATGGATTTTGCATGGAAAAGACRTGAACAACACAATTTGGAGGCCACAACCTTCAGCAGAGCAGTGAAAAGAGATTTTTTGGAACGTCCTCCGGGCAGAAGGATCTGTCACTGCCCTCCTGTACCTTCCTCAGCTTTCTTCATGTCACTTATAAAAATCTCTCACTGCTTTTACATTCTCATTTGGAACCAGAGCTTTGTCCCTCTGTCACAAAAAAGCCAATTTGTCTGCTAACAAATTGATTCTCTCCCCTGCCTGCACCAGCTGATTTATGCAGAACCCTGTTGGTTTTGAGCCCCTCTAAAATATCAGAAAATCCACGGGGCTCGGGGACTTCCCTCAATCCCTAAAGCCAAATTCTTGACAATTCTTGACACTGAAAAATGAACAGGTTTGGCTATTCCAGGTTTTGCCATGTGGGTTTTTTTTTTTTTCTCTCCCTAAAACATTATCAGCTGTATCTTTGCCCCCAAACCTAACACGGGGAATTAAACCCATTAAAACCCCACGAAACAGACTTTGCAATCTGGATTTTATTCAATGGCATAAACACTTAATTACAAACATCTGTTTTAGCCTAAATTCTAATTACCAAATCTCGCCATCTGCAATTTGAATGATTTTCTCTGATTTCCTTTCTTTGCGAYGTGATTAATGAGAATGGCATTAGAGCAGGCAGCTCCCTCCTCCTTTTGTCAGACGCTTCCTGGGATTTTTGCAGCTCACAGGAAACCTCCCCTCCTGTCACTTCCAGCTGTTTGAGCCTCCTTTTCTCTCTTTAGGATGAGTTATCCCGCTGGATAACTCCTTCCCGGGGCTACCAGGGGAAGTTCTGACACAAAGAGATGTTTTAACATGAGATCTGCCAGCTTTCCAACAGCAGAGGCAGAAAGATCCCAAATTCACCTCACAGACAAAGTAAATTTGCTGGGAATATTTCACGTCTGTTCTGCAAATTCACCACCCTCAGCCCATCATCTGGGACGTGGCATTTTGAGGAATTCCAGTCCCTCCAGGCATCACCTGGCATCCTCCCACCCACAAGTTTTGCTCAAGAAAATGTGGGATAAGAAGCTCCAATGAGGATTTTCATTTCCCTGTCGTACCTGCTGCCTGTCCCTGCTGCCTCCTGTTTGCACTGAGAGGAGGAAATTTGTTTTTAATGCCTCTCAACAGCCCCTGCAATCCAAAAGGGAAACTTCTTGGTAGGAATCCCATGGAGACTGAG
>NW_026623759.1:448592-449780 GCF_030028575.1 Malurus melanocephalus | reverse complement strand
AGTGGCATCCAGAAGGGGAAGGAGATGATTTCTACCAGAACAGCCACAGAATCCACGGCYTCAGTTCTCGTGCCAGACCGCCCCAGCCTCGGGGCAGCTGAAATTACTGCCTTCATTTATTTATGGAGCCTTTTCTGCCCTGAAAACATTTCCAGGCTTTTTGAGGTTGCAGGTTTTTTGTTGTGCTCTGATCTTTTGATTAACAATTAATCTAAAGCAATTACTGAGCGCAGGAGCCCTGTGGTCTCACTCCACGTGGGGAAACTGAGGCAGGGATTTAGGGTCAGGTTCATCCCAGCCTCAGGGCTGAACCCACAGGTCCTGTGTGCCCTCGCTGGCTCAATCCATGGTCAGAACCAGCCCCTGAAGGGATCCCACCACTTCTTTCCCTCTTTTTCTCAGGAAATTCCTGCCCTGAGGCAGCTCCAGGACTCTCTGCGTTCAAAACAACCCCAGTCAGACCCTGACAGGCTCTCCTAGAGCCAAACATTTGCTCTGGTTCAAACCTTACCAGCAGCTTTGCACACTCCCATCACCACCGGGGCTCCTTTTTGCAACCTCTGGTCTTTTCCTACAGCCAACCCTCTCCATATCCTTATTTTTCTTTTTTTCCAGGCATTTTCCAGCTGCAGAAAACGCAGCAAACCCCATTTCTGTGGCTCTGTAACACACAGGGATGGCACAGACTGACCCTGACCCCTTCCACACCCTGCTCCTTACACTTCCCTCTGCTTCAGCCCCAATCCTTTGCCATTGAATATTTTCCCATCCCTCCTCTCTGCTCCAGCCCCAATCCTTTGCCATTGAATGTTTTTCTGTCCCATCCCTCTGCTTCAGCCCCAATTCTTTGCCATTGAATGATTTTCCATCCCATCCCTCTGCTCCAGCCCCAATCCTTTGCCACTGAATGTTTTTCTGTCCTGTCCCGCTGCTCCAGCCCCAATCCTTTGCCATGGAATGTTTTCCCATCAGATGAGTGCACAGCAGAGCCAGGGCAGCAGGCAATGAGCCGTGAGCTGCCTGCACGATGAGATGGAGACAAACCACCCCAGGGGGACACACTTCATTTGCAGTGGGATAAGAGAGATTTGGTAAGGTCAGGCTTTACTTAGGAGGGCACAGGGGTGAGAGCATCCCCATACCCTCAGAGCTGCCAGCTCAGCTTCTGTCCCTGTTTGGGGTTTGTTT
>NW_026623759.1:435487-446522 GCF_030028575.1 Malurus melanocephalus | reverse complement strand
TTCAGGATTTTCTCAGTTCAGGATTTGCTCAGTTCAGGATTTGCTCAGTTCAGGATTTTCTCAGTTCAGGATTTGCCCAGCTCAGGATTTGCCCAGTTCAGGATTTGCTCAGTTCAGGATTTGCTCAATTCAGGCTGCACCACCAGCAAGATGCCCCCATCCCTCCCTCCCTCCTCTCTCTCTCTCTTACAAACACAGTTTTATCTTCCTCTCCTAATCACTGCAAGGGCTTTATTGGATTTTTGGATCTGCTGATTAACAGCCTCCAGAGCAGCCTCCAGTTCCAGGAGGAGCTCTCTGCTGTAGGCTCAGCTGAGGCTGCGCTGCCCTCGCTGCCCTCTGGCCCCTGTGACAGCCCCAAAAGCTGATTTACACCAGGAGCTCRCTCACCGTGGCTCCAGCACACTCTGTGCTCTTCCTCCTCTATTTCACTGTGGGATGGGGAGGGAAAACGCTGAGCCAAAGCTTCCATTTCTCTATTAAACCCTYGCTCTGGCAAATCCTCATCCAGAGTGTTTGGTGCTTAGAAAAGCTCTCCAAGACCAGACTGCAGTGTCCACCCCGAGGTTCCTTGGCAGATTTTGGGCAGGAGCCAAAGCTGCAGTGCCAAGTCAGCACWGCTCTGCTGACTTCACTGCTGACATCACCAAAGTGTGACATTATTCACTGTTTTAGGGTGAAACAGAGGAAATAAAACAGCCCAGAGMAAATAAAATCAGGTTATAAATAAAATCAGGTTCTTTGGGCAAACAGATCTCCAGAGAGCCTCTCTCCAAGTCATGGACAGCAGAATTACCACACTTCACCCAAAAAGAGAAGAGGGCTCTTGGCATGACCCTGAAATGATCAGTTCTTCACATTTTGACCCCAGTGACCAATTTTTCCCCCAAAATCACCAACCCCCCTCTATCAGAGGTGGAGAAAATTCCTGCCTTTGCCTCTCTGGGTGCTGCTGCCCTGAGAGCCGAGCTGCCAAGCCTGTTAATCATTTCCAAAGCTCCACTCAGAGCACATTTATTTGTTTACTCAAGTGGACAGCATTATGTTAAGTGCTTTATATGCTTTTCCTGAAAGGCTCCATTTATTTATCAACTATCGACGGAGTCAATAAGTTCATAATGGGCCACRTGCGAAAATCAATTTCTCCCAGGGAGGAAAAAAAAAAAAGTCATCACAGCAACAAATTGTGGCCTTTGGAGCAGGAAAGTGGTAGATCTGCTCAAGGTGGTTCAGGAAGGAAAAGAGCAGCTGTGACTTCAGTGAGCTCAGGGATGATTTAGGGGGAAAAAAACAAAACAAAACAAAACAAAACAAAACAAAACAAAATAAAATATATATAAAAAGTTTGATTTCTCTTCCAAAAAAAAGCATCAGTGTATGGATGACTCTTTAACCTCCTCATGCAAAGCCAGCTGTTAAATTTTGGAGGCTGCTTCTTGAATATTTAGGAAAACACACTGCCCACAMTTCAACTTCTCAGCAGGGAGCTTTGGAGAGAGACAAATCCGCAAAGAATAAAGAGGTCAAGTGCTGATATTGGGACCTGAAAAAACACAGCTCTTGGAAGAAAAGAGACGGGGAAAAATTTCCCTTCAGCTCAGGGGGCTGGGGTGTATCTGAGAGAAAAATTTACCCCAAAACTGGGAATTGAGCACAGGGATCTGATCGAAATTAAAGAAGACTTAGAGAAAGGCAGGGGGGCCTGGTTACTGCTTTGTGTAAATCCTCMTTCCCTCGTGCTAACTGCAATGAGCAGAAATTGCCTTTGCAGCCTTGCAAAAAGCTGATTTGTTTGCCCCGCTCGCACACGGCGCTGGAAGAGGGATCCATAAATCCCAGCATGATCGGGGCTCTCCAGAACATCCCGCGTCAGCTGCTGGGAATCAGCGAGGCTGGYTGGGCTCAGAGGGGACATTTGTCACAGGTAAGGAGGGACTCTGCCTTCCTCACCTGGAAAAGGCACAGGGATGTGTCCCTGGCAGCAGAAAAGCCAAACATCATGGTCGGTGTTGGAGTTTACAGTGAAAAATTCGATTATTTCACCGAGAAAAGGTGATTTCACAGAGATCTAAACCCTGGTCAAATCCTAATCTGCAGTTCACTGTCCCTCTGCTCGGTTTGACATCATTCCCTCCTTGCAAGGGATGTCACCACCGTGACAAGCTGCAGCAGAAACGGGTGGCACTGCCTGGGGAAAGATCTGGGCACCGATTTCCCCTCCAGCTCCAACTCCAGGCTGGAATCCAGGTTTAGAAACCTCACCTCTTCATAAATCACTCAACAAAGAAGAAAAATCAGGAAATGAGCAGAAAAAAAAAACCCAGCCAAAAACCCCAACCCAAGCTGATTTATCAGGTCTGTGGGAATTGAACACGGCAGCTGTTTTATCAGCAGCAACACCTGCACACGATATTGTCAGGAACAAACCTGCACTCTTGGAATAGCCCTGCCTGACTTGAGGAACTGCTAAAACTCCTTTACACCTTCCCCTCACAGCCATCACTTTAATTGTTTCAATTATTCCCATCTAATCGCCTTGACAAATATTTTGAAATTTAAACCCAGCCTGAGGTCCGTACGTTATTAAAAGGAAAAAAAAAAAACACAACAAAAACCAGAGAGGGAAAAATAATAAAAAAAGGACAAACCCAACAAGCTACACGGAATTAACAAGCTAAGAGAATTAATTGTAGCATGGGGTTTTGGAGGCTTCCAACAGCCCTCCTACTCTGTGCTGCTGATTTCAGGGATTTCCAGTGCTGGAAGGAACATTTTCTTCAATGCACAGCAGTGTGCTTGCAATGATCTATTCATGCAGCATTATTACTATTATTATTATTATTATTATTATTATTATTATGCACATCACTGTCCCCTCCCATGGCCCTGAGCTCTGTGCAGACCCACCCAACCCTGCCAGGGAGAACAGAAGGGCTGATGAAGAGCTCTGAGCTCATCCCTTCAGGGAATTCCATCCCTCCCAAAATCCCCAGAGCAAGGAATTAATTCATCACCCCATGGAGATGCCAGGCAGAAACTTGGCTTGGATGGAGATTTTTTTTTTGCCAGGAGGGTTCAGAGCTGCCTGAAGTGCCCCAAATGGATGTGGGGAGGACAAAAGCACCAGACCTGGCAGCTCCATGAGGCCTCCTGGAGAATTTGCCCCAAAAGGACAAAAAAAGGGTCCCTGGAGCTGGCTGGAAGAGGCTGATGATGGGTTGGCACGCAGGAAATGAGCCTGGTATAAAAATGGGTAATTTTACATTGCCCTGGCCCCCATGGAAATGCATCAGGGGCTCCTCCTCATCTGCCCCAGTGACCTGTCACAAACTGGGAGAGCCCTGATGCCACTCTCTGCAGCCACAGGTACCACTTTCTTTTGGCCAGCACCCCCAAAATCCCACTCTGTGCCCCAGCACGCCGAGAATTCCCTCTCCCAACACTCAGAAAGCAGAGCTGTGCCACACCACGAGCTGCCGGCTGGGATGTGCTTATTAAATAAAATTAATGCTAAAAGACAGAAACAGAATTCCCCTCCAGAGCTGCAGGGCAGGTGTTTAATTCAGCATTTTATCCTATTTTCTCCTCTTTTTCTTTTTTGCCTGAAATATTTTTCCATCTCCGAGCAACTCAGTGCTCCACAGACTCTCGATTCCCTTTCCTGATGGTTCTCTCTCCATTTAAGCAATCCTTCTGCTTGCTCCCCTTGACAGCAGTTCACTGTGATTTTATCTTTTCTATTAGGCATTGATTGCAGAACCTCAGAGGGTTCATTAGGAGCTTGATAATCCCTCCAGATTTATGAGCCTAAATTGCTCACTCCCATCTCCAATCCCCATCTAAATATTACTAATTTCCTTAAACATCTCTTCCATCTGCCCAGGTTTTGTCTGATGTCACCTTTGCATAGCAGCCCCTGCCAAAAAATCCAGTTAGTTCTGCTAAAGGCTGGGCTTTTGGACAAAGTGGTTAAAATAACCTGGGTAAACAGATTAATACCTGAGAGAGCGAACGGCAACAAAACTCATTTCCTCCTCACCTGCCACCGCTGGGCTGCACGAGGGTTTGAAAGGCAAATTTCACCTCCAGCAAATGCTTGATCAGCCCTGTGCTCGGGGTGCTGTGGGGGTGGAGGTGGGGGGATTAATTTTTGATTATTTTTGTTGTCTGAGCAGCGTCTCTGAACAGCCTGAACTGTGGGTGATGTGCAGGAGGAAACCCCTCGTTCTGTGGGGCTGTGATTTGGGTTGGGATGGGGAAGGGGAAGAGGAAGAGCTGCTGGGAGCAGTGGGAAGCACTCTGGGAGTGGGGCTGGATGGGTTTGGGGTGCTGTGGGCACTGTCCCTCACAGTGACAGCGCAGTGACACCAAGATTTGGGACACAAACACAAAACACAACCCCTAAGCTCCATCCCTGCCTGAACCCTTCAGGAACATCCCTGCTCTGCCCATTCCAGGGGGTGACACTCTCTGCAGTCACCAGGCTGGGACAGAGGGGCCAGCACCCCCAAAAATCCCACTCTTTGCCCCATCACGCTGAGAATTCCCTCCTCCAACACTCAGAGAGCAGAGCTGTGCCACACCACRAGCTGGCAGCTGGGTTGTGCTTATTGAATAAAATTAATGCTAAAAGACAGGAACAGAATTCCCCTCCAGAGCTCATCTTTCAGCCATGACCTACGGGTCGAACACTGAACAGGATCCCAAGTGCTGCCTGGCCAGGAGGAGCCTCGTGGCTTTTTTATTCCTCACATTTCTGTGTCTCCAACACCTCCTTCCCCTTCTCCCTTCTCCATTCTGTGCCCCAATCTCTCCCATCTCCCTCCTTCCCCTGCTCCTCTCCACTCCAGCTCTCGTCCCACACGTTTGGCTCCAGCCCTTCCCGTCTGTCTCCCACCCAAACACAAAGCGTGATTCAGCTCCCGGCTTCCCTGCCATAAATATTAATGGAAATTAGGGAAGATGAGCAGCACTGGGAAGCCTTCATCCTCCAGTTTTCCATCAGCCCTTCATCCTCCAGCTTTCCACCAGCCCCACAGCAGCCCTAAAAGCCAGGTTCCTGCTCTCCTGGTGGCACTGCCCTCACTCCACGTGGCAGCCCTGGAGCTGCTGCAGCAGCAGAAGTTCCTCTGATGTTTATTTGGGGTTTATTTTGTATTTATTTTTTGTTTATTTTGGATTTATTTGCTGTTTATTTTAGGTTCATTTTGGGGTTTATTTTGGGTTAATTTTGGATTTATTTTGGGTTCATTTTGTATTTATTTTGGATTTATTCTGAATTTATATTGGATTCATTTTGGATTTATTTTGGATTTATTTTGGGTTTCCCCCACTGCTGCCTGAACCCATCACTCCTCTGTGGGGTTTAACCATTAATCACCCCCATTAATGTCATCAGTGGCCATAAAGCCAAAGCACCACGCTGGAAATCCACCCCACTCTGCCTCAAAACATTTATGGGATCATCCTTCCCTTGGCTCAGGGAGCAGCAGGAGAGGGCTGGGATCCCTTCCAGATGCTCATCCCAGAGCAGCCTGGGCCTCTCCCAGCACAGGGAATGGGGACAACTCCAGCAAAACCCAAAAAAATCAGGAAAATTGGGAAAATTGGGAAAATTGGGAAAATCAGGAAAACCGGGAAAATCAGAATCTTCCCAAAGCCCTGCACATCTCACTGCACCAGCTCCAGTCACAATGCCCACAATTCCTGCATCATTGTTTTCCACCTCCCAAAGGCCTGCCCAGCTTTGCACAAATCATGCCTAAAGATTTTTTAATTTTTTTTTATATATTTTTCCATATATTTGTAGCCCCATAGAGTTTTAATAYACATTTGTATAGTTTTTAGTACTTTTTCCTGCCCTCCCTCACATTTTAGAACAATGAACCAACCTTTTCCAACTCCTTCTTGAAATTCTGGTTGGGCTGATTTTCAAGAAGGGAATTCCTAACAAGGAGATCTTGTTTTGCACCCAATTTAAGAGAATAACAAGATCCAGGACAAAGAACTCCAAGGGGCAGACCCAGGGGCGGGCTCTTGCTGGATAGATCAATTATTAACCTTATAAAAATTGTAGAAATCCAATACCATGGGTGCACAGAGAGATTTCATTAAAGAATTGCTTTTGRAATGACTGTCCTTGATGTTGTTTGGAAAAGTTTTGCTTTTTGATCTTGGATAGCTGATCATACCCCTCCTTCCCTCCCTGTTTCCAGCACGTGGCTCTTCCTGAGGATCCCACAGGTCAGGGGGTTCAGTTCCACTTAAAATTACTCCACACCCCTAAAAAAAAAAAAAATTAGGGGAAAACTTGGGAGAAGCTCCTTACCAGGTTAGTGAAGATATAGGTGTAATAGGCAGACGCCATCCCCAGCTCAGCTGCCTGTGAAGGGAGAAGAAAAATCAAATTAAACCAGAGCCTGCCAATCTCCAACCTCCAGGATGGAATTTGGGGATTTCTGCATCCATCCATCAATCTGAGCACAAATTCCAAAAATGCCTCCTGTGCAAAGCAGAAACTTTTGAGCTCCCAGCAGAACAGATCTGAACCACTGAACAGACCCCAATGGTCCATAAAGTTGCTGGAAATGTGAGGAGGGCCCTGCAGAGGCTCAGAACCCCTTGGGATGAGGATTTCCACGACTGGAGGAAAATAAGGATTGCTGCTTTGAGTCTGGATGCTGCTCTGCTCCTSTTTTGGGGCAAAATGAGGGAAAATGGCAGCTGAGAGCTCCAGGCTCATCCTTTCCACCACAAATACCCTGATGGAGAGAGAAAGGCAGGAAAAACTATTTGGAATTGCAGGAAAAGGACAAGCAAGCCACTGGTGGTTTTCCAGTTTTATCAGTCAAATTTGGGCTCCAATTCCATAAATTAATTAACGTGAATTGAAGCCAGTGACTCCAGAGCAGAGACAGAAGAAAAAAAAGGTAAAAGCGCACAGGGATGCTGAGAGAAGGGCACAGAATTTTCCATGGGGATGATCTGTCCTAGAGATCACAGAGCAAAAAACTGAAGGCCTTTCCTAAAATTCTCACAGAACAAGGAGCTGGTTGTGGGAACAGATGCTCAGGAAAGTGGGRCATTAATCTGCAGATGCTCCTGGAAGCCTCTGTTCCACTGCCAGGCACAGCTGGTCTCAAACCCAGCTCCCAGACCTTGGCAAAGAGGTTTTCCCAGCAGTGCAGACCACACAGAGGGATAGGAGAGGAGGAGGGAAGGGCCAAAAGCAGCAGCTCCATCCACCTCTAGAAATAAAACACTTGCCAGCCTCCCAAAGTGCAAGAAGTTGCCAGATCAGAAGTTTTTTATTTGCTAATTTATTATTAAAATACATTATTTTTATTTATTATTTTATTATTAAAATACTTTTTTTGTTATTTAGAATTTACATTTATTTATTCTGTTTTTATTATTATTTTATTTGTTTTATTTTATTATCTTATTATTTATTAATTATATTTATTTATTATATTCCTATTATAATTTTATTTATTTATTTTATTTTTATTTCTTATTTTAGTATTTATTATTAGTATTTAGTATTATTTGTTTATTTTTAATTTATTGATTTATTATTTGTGTTTATTTATTATATTTTTAGTATTATTTTATTTATTTATTTTCTTTTTATTTATTATTTTATTATTTATATTTATTTCTTATCTTTTATTGTTACTTTATTTTATTTATTTTTATTATTTATTATTTGTAATGATTATATTTTTATTATTATTTTATTTATTTTTCTTTTATTATTTTATTATTTATATTTATTTCTTACATTTTTATTCATTTATTTAGAGGATTCCTGCAATCCTCTAGCTGTGGACAGTGAATTGGGTTTTCTGGGGAATCCTGGCAGTCKCTGCCACCTTTCTCAGCGGTGGCAGAAGGAGGCTGGAGCTGGGCAGGGAGATRATGTGGGTGCCTGGAGAGAGCTGCTGTGTGCCCGTGGGAAGTCACTATAGCAACAGAGGAGGGGGCCAKCCTTCAGCAGCCAGGCAGCACYGGGGGAAAAAKGGAAAAAATCCACACAAAAAAACYYCCCCYKKKGKWAKMWGRMCCAAAAAAATCCCCCAAACTGTTTAGAAATGAAAAGCGCATGCAGTGGGATAAAAATTTTTTAAGGGGAGTGAGGAATGATAAAAACATCCCTGCTGGGTGTCAGCAGGGATCAATCTGACACAGGGAAGGCTTTTGGATGATTCTTTGATGAAACCAGGACCGAGGGGCAATGCCTGCCCCAGCAAGGGGATCCCAGTGCTCCCAGTTCCCTCCAGGATGGGGGAAGCTCTGCTCCAGCTGGAGCTTTGAATCAGGCTATCAAAACAAGAGCAGAAAACTGCAGCTAGAGACCACTTAAGAATAAACAGGATTAAAATAAAATCTTGGTTAATAAGACAATTAAAGAGAGGGAGAAAAAGGATGGGAAATAATGGGAGGGGAAAAAACGAGACAGGAGAGCATTGATGGAATAATTTCAGAGAGCTGAGCAGYCTTTCACAGCTCTTTGATGGCAACACCAGCACACAGCACTGGTGGAGAGCCAACACATCAACTCTGAGCAATTAAATCACCACTCCCACAGACCAACCAGGGAAACTCCATCAGTGGCAATTCCCTCCGGGCAGAGCCCATTTCCAGTGCTGCTGCAGGAATCACAGAATCACAGAATCACAGAATCCCAGAATCACTGAATCATATAATCACTGAATCACTGAATCACTGAATCCCAGAATCCCAGAATCCCAGAATCAAAGAATCACTAGGGTTGGAAGAGACCTTCAAGATCTTAAAGTCCAACCTATTTCACACTCCATCATCGCACAATACATGAAGGACCTGACTGGGGGGAGCAGCAGCATCCTGAGGGACAGGGGATGACCAGGGATGGCTGAGGGACAGGGGACAAAGGGACAGGGGAGGCCTGAGGGACAGGGGATGAGGGACAAGGGATGGGCTGAGGGACAGGGGATGAGGGACAAGGGATGGGCTGAGGGACAGGGGACAAGGGACAGGGGTTGGCTGAGGGATAGGGGAAAAGGGACAGGGGATGGCTGAGGGACAGGCAACAAGGGACAAAAGATGGCTGAGGGACGGGGATGCTTGAGGGACAGGGGATGAAGGACAAGGGACAACCAAGGGACAGGGGATGGCTGAGGGACAGGGAACAAGGGACAGGGGACAAGGTACAAGGGATGGCTGAGGGACAGGGGATGGCCCAAGTGACAGGGGACAAGGGACAGGGATGGCCAAGGCACAGGGGTTGTCTGAGGGTTGGGATGGCCGCTCACCTTCTGCAGGATGGTGTGGGACATGGAGGCGTTGGCGTGCACGATGATGGTGGCTGTCTTGTCGTCTCGGATCTCCTTCAGCAGAGGGGTGGGATCTCGACTGTCGTCCAGCATCCGCACCGACAGCGTGTCCTTGGAAATGAGGAACTGCCGCAGCAGCTTCTCCAGGTTCAGAAGGCCTTCGAAGAAAAGAGAGAAAAAAAACCACAGATCCATTTTAATCTGAGGCTTGACACACATTCATCCATGGTGGGATGCATTTGTGAAGTTCTGGGTCCACGGACTGCAAAGGAAAGGATTTGGGGCTCAGTGCTCGGTCCAGCAAGGAATGAGGAATGATGGAGTTAACTCCAGTTCTTCTCCAGAAAAGAAAACTGGAAAGATTTGGTGCTCAGTGCTTGGCCCAGTAGGGAATGAGGAATGATGGAGCTGCTCCAGCTGTTCTCCAAAACAAAACAAAAAAAAAATACCAAAAAAAAGAAAAGGATTTGGTGCTCCGTGCTTGGCCCAGCAGGGAATGAGAAATGATGGAGTTAATTCCAGTTCTTCTCCAGAAAAATAAAGTGGAAAGAAAAGGATTTTGGGCTCATTGCTTGGCCCGGCAGGAATCGAGGAATTATGGAGTGAACTCCAGTTCTTCTCCAGAAAAACAAAATGGCCCCAAACTCCTCTTGGGAAGAGATAAAACCATCAGTACAAGATCCAGCCAAGGTCTCCGTTATCTCCCTGCACATGGGGTTGTTCTGGCTGTTGGAGGATGATTCCTCCCCCCCAATCTTTGCATTCCCAGCTCCCAAACCAAGTGCCCAGGAAGGCACAGCTTTTTTGCAGTTCCTGGATGAGAAGCTGCTCTTTTCCAAGGGGATGGGAAGCTCTGCTTCAGAGTCAGAGGTCGCTGCAAAAACACGACATTAAAAAATGGTGACAAAAATAAGCACGGGCACTTCAAGGGCTCCTTYCTGCCTTGAAGCCTAATAAGATGTCAAAACTGCAGCTGCAGATTTTGCCAGGCAAGAAAGCAGCTTTGATAGAGCCTCTGTTCCATCCAGCTGCTGAGTTTTATCAAGAAACCACCTCCTGTCAGGTTTGATTGACCAGAGGGAGCAGCAGATGGAATCATCATCAGCCTGCATGGCACAGGACGATCCCAAAAGAAAGGGGAAAACTGGGCTGGACAAACAGAGCTATCAGAAAATCACATCCCAGCAGGCAGAGAGGCAAATTAACCCTCGAGTCAGAGCTCTGCTCTCAACCTGAGCCATTTGTGGCTGCTCCAATGCAGGTCAGGAGCAGGCAAGTGGCACAGCAGGGCGGGATCAGCCACTCTCAAGGACTCCCAGCGCTGCACAGAGGCAACAAAGCAGGGCAGGAAAAGGGACAAATCCACGATGAGGAGCGTCTCGTTCACAGAGAGAGGTTGAAAGCACTCTCAGTTTGCTCTGAGCCCCTGACAATGCTCTTGCCTCTCACCTTTTCTCTGGGTACAGGTAGGAACCAGCRAGGGGCTGTAAAAACAGGGCTTCCCTGGGTCACAGCTTCTTTTTCTTCCTCGCCAACCAGAGAATTCACTCTGCTTGCTGCAAGGACCTCACCTGCATATTTCTTTCATTTTCCAGCCCAAGTTAACAGTGAGTGTTACCTCAGCCCTCCATTTGACCCTGGAGGATGTGGAAAGGTTTATTTTCCCTTCGTTCCACACCTGCATGGGACTAGACAGGCTGCTGCGAGTCACAGCCCAA
>NW_026623759.1:430340-435359 GCF_030028575.1 Malurus melanocephalus | reverse complement strand
GAATCAAAAGGAATCATTAGTTCTCCTCCTCCAGCTCCAGGAAATTATCATTTGCAGCACGTTAGATCCTACCTGTAGCCTCATCAAACCCCCTGCTCGCAGCTGCCCTCGCTGTGTGCAGGGAAGTCTCTATTGTGTGCACAGATCCCCCTTTGTTTGATGCAGAGAGGATGTGAGACTCTGCCGCTGCTGTGCCAGCCGGGCACTTCAGAGGGACGGGAACACCGGGAAAGCTTTGCAGACTCCTCCCTGGCACCTTTGAAGCACTCAAGTGAGCTCAGAGAGGCAGCAGCAGGCACCTGCTGCTTGAACACTCCCGTGGGGAGCTCTCAGAGAGGTTGGGGCTGGCCCAGGGTGAGTCCTGACCTTGATTGTTTTATTTTTTCCTTGTGCAAACATCGGGAGCTGGCAGGATCAGCCCAACCCCGAGCTCTCAGCACAAGGGCTGCTTCSTGGGAAGGAGAAAATGCAGGAGCTGCAGCTCTCCTGGAGTGCCACATCCCTGTTCAATGTTCCTGTGAGTCTCTGCTGATGGTCACAGCCCTTGGCATGGATGGTTGGGAGCAGAACATTCCCATCACCCTTTTAATGCCAACACCACTGCTTCAAACATCTCCTTGGGGGTTGAATTTTTTAAAAAAAGGATCAAGGATGTTCATGAGGCCTCGGACCTCGGTGTTCTGGTGTCCCTTCCCAAGCCCTGGGTGTTATTCCCTCCCCTCTGACAATCAGAGAGGTTCCTAAGAAGTCCTTGCGCTCCTCTTTGCCTTTCCAGGTTAAGGTTTCACACAAAACCTCCCTGAGCGCTTCCCAAACCAGCTGATTATCGAACACCACAGGGAAACTGAGTCAGATAATCTTATCCTATTACCTTATCCTATTATTTTATCCAGACTGAGTCACAAATCTCATCCTGTCCATGGCATTCACATTCCCCACAGCGTCACACTTCGCCTGCCCTTCACTCTTTGGCTTTAAGGGTCATTTTCTGCTGCTGCCAGGGGAAATCAGAGCCCATCCCCAGGGTCAGGATGTGACAGGATGAGCAGGGTAGGGCCCAGGAGCCCCATTACACAGCCCCGAAGCCGCTCCAAGCCGCCCCTCTTGGGATCTAAATAATAACATCCCTCCAAAGAGCATTTCCTCGCTGATGAGCAGCAGCTCATCTGCTCCCCTCAGCTGCCTCCAGGGAACCTCCCAAAAGCCTGCAAAGCCTCGGGTTAGKTGTTTAAGGAGCAGCACTAAGGGAAAATCAGGGTTTGTGGTGCTGCAGGAAGCTCAGCTGTGCCTTTTCTGGGCTCTGTCACACTCAGGACACGCCAGACTCCCAGCCTGGCTCAGATCATCTCCTTGCTGAGCAGAGAGAGCAGGAGGGATGAAAGGTTCCTGTCCCACTGCTTCCCTGGGTGTGGGACTCAATAAATCCCCRATATTGAGTCATGCAGCAGCACCAGAGTGAAATAAATTGGATTGCTTCAGGTAGAAGGGTTTGATGCAGCTAAATGAAAATCATATTAATCATGTTAATGGCAGCGGGAGGCTCCTGCCTGTTTTRGCCCCAGAGTGGGGAGCGGGGCAGGGGTGCAGAGCCCTGAGCCCCCAGCACGGCAGCTCAGAAAACCTCATTATCTCCCCTTCCCTTCCTGCTTCAGGTGAAGGTCAGACAATGAAAAACCCAGCTCCAGAAGCGGCGTGGGAAGCCATTTGCATGATTTTAATTGCATCATTTCGAGCTAAACGTGAGTGGGATCACCGAGGGTGATTTACTGATTCAGCTGAGTGCCCGCTGTCCTGAGGGCACAGAGAGCACCAAGGAAGGGTCAGGACACTCCTGATCCCGGTGTCCCCATGTGGGAATCTGCCACAACCCTGCACTGCTCACTCAGCTGCTGATGGAAGGTTGCCCAGGGCTAACTGGGAATGACCTGCCCTTCCTTCCCCTGGTGAGAGCAGCGTGCCCAAAGGTCTCCCTCCTGCATCCAGGTGCCTGTCCAAAGCCTCTCCTCCAGGCTGGTTTGTCTGGCAGACACCAGAGCTGATGGGTTTGGCACGGGGCAATAACAGCAGGATTGGTGTGGCCACACCACCGTCACTGCGGTGACCTCAGCAAGCACAGGACACGCTTTGTGCTGACCACGGGGACACAGAGCCTGCTGAGGTGGACATGGCTCTGCTGGGGTGGACATGGCCCTGCTGAGGTGAACATGGCTCTGCTGGGGTGGACATGGCCCTGCTGAGGTGAACATGGCCCTGCTGAGGTGGACATGACCCTCTGGGGTGGACATGGCCCTGCTGAGGTGAACATGGCTCTGCTGAGATGGACATGGCCCTGCTGAGGTGAACATGGCCCTGCTGAAGTGGACATGGCTCTGCTGAGGTGAACATGGCTCTGCTGAAGTGGACATGGCCCTGCTGAGGTGAACATGGCCCTGCTGAGGTGAACATGGCTCTGCTGAAGTGGACATGGCCCTGCTGAGGTGAACATGGCCGTGCTGAGGTGAACATGGCTCTGTTGAGGTGGACATGGCCCTGCTGAGGTGGACATGGCCCTGCTGGGGTGGACATGGCTCTGCTGGGGTGGACATGGCCCTGCTGTTGTGAATGTGGCCCTGCTTTGTTGGACATAGTCCTGCTGAGATGAATACGGCCCTGTTGAGTTGGACACAGTACCACTGAGGTGCATCTGGCCCTGCTGAGGTGAATCTGGGCCTGCTGAGGTGGACATGGCTCTGCTGAGATGGACGTGACCCCACTGAGGGGGGTGGACCTGGCTCCATTGAGGTGAACATGGCCCTGCTGAGGTGCATCTGGGCCTGCCAAGGTGGACATGGCCCTGCTGAGGTGGGTGTTACCCCACTGAGGTGGGTGAACATGGCCTCACTGAGGTGGACATGGCCGCGCTGAGATGGACACTCCAGCGTCCAGACACACCATCACCAGCAGATGGATGGCTGCAGAGCCCAGGATGGGTGTGCACTATGGTCACTGTTAATCAAATCCTGCTTTTAGGCCACAAACTGCACGTGGGTCTGAAAAAGGCACATTGCAAAATGCTCTCCTTGCCTAAAAATAACCTCCAGAAACAGGCCTAAGCCTTTTTAAATTTTTTTCCTAATTCCAAACCCCATCTGTGGAAGCAAAACGCTCTTCAGATGGTCAAACAGAAGGCAGGAAAATCTCTTCCCATCCCCTTTTTCTCCTCTGAAAAACACCTCCATGGGGCAACAGGGTGGAAAAACTGCTCTGACCGGAGACAGGAGGACCTGGGGGATGTTCCAGACAAAAAGGAGATAAACCAGAGCCTGGCAAAGACTTACATTCAGCCTTGGCACAGATGAGGCAGGCGGTGGTGCAGTTGAAGAAATTGAGGATCCCCGCCACGGCCACGCTGATGTCGGTGTTGCTGGGGTGGAGGTTGAGCGTGGTGAACCTCTGCAGCTGCAGCTTCAGGAACTCTTCCGGAGCCACTCTGAAGTGAGGGACCTGAGCGCGGAGGGGAGGAAAGAAAATACAATTAAACAGGAAAGAGAAATGAAAACAAGTAAATCTGCGGCAAAGGGCCCCGGTGTGAGGTGCACAGCGGGAGAGAAGCGGAATATCCCGATAAAACRGCAGAAACACGGCTGGAGTGGAGGGGGGAGGCTGGGATTGGTGCAGCAGCAGAGGAAAATKATTATCACAGCAACGAGAAGCCACGGGAAGGAGTGGATCAGGAAAAGTCTTGCTGAGCCACTCAGCGCAGGGCGACAGGGGCTGTGATTACAGCGCAGGAAACCGTCAGTGTGGGTTCAACCTAATTAGCTGGGGCGCTAATTGCAGCCGGGCCCAGCCTTCGTTTGGGGCTGACGGGCARGGAGGATGCTCGGCAGGGACACGGGATCATCCAGGGCTGCCCAGCTCGTGGTGGGGACCCAGCCCTGCCTGCTGGACCGAGTGATTAATTCGCAAAGATGAAGGCAAAGAGATGACCCAGGGCTGGCAGAGCTGGGCAGGGGCAGTAGCAGCTGCAGCCAACAGGAGCTTTGGGCATTTTTGGCCAACAGAAGGCCAGAGAGGGCTGGGACTGAAGGGCTGGGACCAACAGGGCTGGGATTGACAGGGCTGGGATCAACAGGGCTGGGACTGACAGAGCTGGGACCAACAGGGCTGGGATCAGCAGGGCTGGGATCGACAGGGTTGGGATTGACAGGGCTGGGATCGACAGGGTTGGGATCGACAGGGTTGGGATTGACAGGGCTGGGATCAGCAGGGCTGGGATCGACAGGGCTGGGATCGACAGGGCTGGGACCAACAGGGCTGGATCCAACCAGTGCTGGGCTCATCCCAGATCCAGCAGAGCAGCAGGTGAGAGCGGGATGCTGTTCCTCAGGAATTTGGGGAGCCAGGACACCGCAGGGCTCTCTCCAAGCACATCCTGCACAGGMTGGGTGGGCAGACACAGATCCAGCCCAGACACCGAGAGCTCAGCCAGATAAAGACAGGCAATCTTGTTTTCCTTCGGCAAAAGGGTGAATTATTTCGGGAGAAACAGAAGTTGGGGAAAGGGAAACATCTGCCACGGCTCGGTTAGCAGCGTGTCAAGCCCTCTCTCCCTCCATTATCCTCCTTCCAAAGCCATCAGCCCCTGCCTCCCACCTCTCTCCTCCTGGGAAAAGCCCACRAGCAGCTTGTGATGGCTGCTTTATTGACAGCAGGAGCTGCTGGTTGGCAGAGGGGACTTGAGGAGCAATAAACTGCTTTCTGCCTTCATTTCAGAGCCCTCAGCCCCCGCTCTGCTCACAGTGAGGGGAGCTGGGAGGGAAAGGGGGATCCCTCAGAGCAGAGCAGAGCACACAGGGAAGCTCCTGGCAGGTCCTGATCGCTCCTGGAGCCATCCAGAGCCAGCCTGGGACTGCAGGGGAAGGGAGAGGAGCTGGAGAATGGGATCCACCAGCACAGCAACTCCACCAGAACAGCCCCGCTTCACACCCTGCCCCGGAGGAGCAGGAGCAGGAGGAGGAGGAGGAGCAGGAGGAGGAA
>NW_026623759.1:425712-428901 GCF_030028575.1 Malurus melanocephalus | reverse complement strand
GCTGTCACAGATTTGGGTTTGCATCCATTGGGGCAAGCTTTGGGGTTGGCACCCCGCAGTCAGTGGGGACAGAGCTGGTGTGATGGATGTGAGGGGAGCTGGAGSAAASGGTGAGGCAGAGAGGGAAAAAARGGGGAAAAAAGGGAAARGAGGACATTTCAAAATTGTGAATTTCTCCACTTACCTCTTTCTCGCCACAGATGTTGCTGATAATGGAGCTGGAGGCTGGGCTGGAGGAGGGTCCCAGGACTCCCACCACACCTTTGGGCAGGATCTGGCACACTGTGGGCACCAGAGGGAACAGTGTCAGCTTGGATCCCCAGCAGACAGTGCTGCACCTCAGTGAGGACACAGCATCATCTCCTCCCTTCCTCYCTGCCATTTCCATCCCAAAATCCCCAAAATTCCCATCCTCACCCTGCCTGTGGCACTCCCCATCTTTCCCCAGCCTTTWAAAACCCCACCTGAACTCTCCCCAAACCCCAATATCCTCATCTCTACCTCCCTTTTGCGCCACCCCTTTCTGACCCCAGAATATAAAACATGAACTAAACTTTGTGGGAGATGCTAAACACAGCAGTGACCCAGCTTCAAAGCACCAACAAACTTGTACGAACTTCTCCTCTCATCTCTGCAGAGTTCAGTGGTAAAAGATAAGGATTGCATCACTTATTTCCATTTGTTTTGTTTTTTAAATCTCCTGGCTCCCTGTCACCAAGGTTAGAGGAACCACAAAAAAAACACCTGACAAACTGAAGTTGTTAAATCTTTTCCCCAGTTAAAAGGCAAGAATTTTTTTTTTTCTTTTAGCCTTTTAATTCACAGCACAAATCCAGCTGAACTGCACTCCCAGGACTGGCCCAGCTGCTGTCACCCCCATCCCCTGCACCGCTCAAAACCCTTCCTGCAGAGAAGCTGGAGCAGCAAAAGCTGGAAAAATTCAAATCTGAACCTTTTTTTTTTTTTTTTTTTTTTTTTTTTTTTTTTTTTTTCTGCAGTGTCTTCAAAGGAAACCCAGGGCTCGTTTTTCCTCTGTGCTTAAAAAATTTACAGGCACTTACACCTCTTCAGAAGATCCTTTTAAATAAAGAGCACTGGCGGTTTGAAAGCCTCAGCGGCGCTCATCAGCTGCRCCCTTCGGAGTTCTGCCATCCAGCATCCAAAAAAAAGGAGCTGCTCCAAACCCTCCCTCATCCAGAGGTTGCCAGGACAAAGCTCCCGGGTAAAAAAAAAATTAAAAAAAAAAAAAAAATTAAAAAAAAAAAAATTTAAAAAAAATTGGTTCTTCTGTGCCAGGGGAAAGTTTGGTGAGCGCTTTTCTTCCCGAGCCTGGTAGCGGGAGCAAAAAGTGGGTTAAGTAGCCATGGCAACGGAGTTGCAACAACTGTCTGGAAGAAAAAAGAACTGGCTGATCACTACCAGGGGGAAACATCCAGGAAAATTAAGGAAAATGAATGGAAACAAAGTGGAGGTGCCTGAGGCAAAGGTTTTGACCACATTTGCAGAGCTGCTCGTGTAATCCAAGCACATTTCCTGTTTCAGAGCTTTTACCTGATGCTGTCAGGTSTCCTCAGGGAGACAAGGCTCGACCTTGCTGCTGCCGGGGGCRCTTGCAGGGATGAGGAAATGTCGCTGCTGTGCCCCAAATCCATCCGTGATCATCGCAGGGATGATAATTATGGATAATTACAGAGCCCCTGCCACTCAAACTCTTCACTCTCCAACACCAGGGCACCACAAAAGCTGTGGGCTGTGCAGGGGGGTTTTGTGAGTGCTGCAGGCTCCAGCAGCTCCAAGTTTGTGTCCAGAAAATCCATTGTTTTGAGTTCTGGGGCTCAGGGACAATGAGGTGGCATYGCTTGAAGAACATCTTCACCCTGGGTGCCACTGACCACCCTGGATCAGAGGTGTGCCCAGGGAGCACTGACCCTCATTTTGTACAGCAGGGCTGTGTTCGGTGCTTTCCATGAGGATATTTGGGAATCAAATCCAGTTTTGCACACTTGGGATGCAGCACTTGGGTGTTTTTTAAAGGAAGGTAGAGCTGCAAACTGATTTTTGAAGATTCAAAAGCACAACAAACGAGTAGCTCTTGGTGATACCCGTGTGTGCATCCTCTCAGACATGGGCAGARTGTTCCTGAGACACTTCTGAGCTCCCAGGGCCTCTTAAAAACATTTCCATGAATTTCCCTGCTCAAAGCAGGGCTGAGAGCTCTCCAGGGCAGAACACAGCGAATCTTCCAGCACACACAGAACCTGAGCCGAGGGTTTTGAACAGAATGCAGAGAGGATTGCTGGCTCTAATTCCAAATAAATGAGCAGGGAAGGTGTTCAATGACCTCAGCAGCTCCCTGACTGCAAACCACGGCAGAGATCTCGAGGGACAGGGACCTGTCATGGGTTCTCAAAGAGAAAACATCGAGAGCACAACCAGAAGGAGTTCTAGAGGTGCTCCTGAAGCATCTCTTGTGCTTCCTGACAGGAACCTGCAAACAGAGAGGTCTGGAGAGGCTGTGGATGCCCTGAAAGYGTCCAAGGTGAGGATGGATGRGGMTTGGAGCAGCCTGGRATAGCAGAAATTRTCCCTGCCCATGGCAYGGGTGGAACAAAATMATCCTTAAGRTCCTTTCTAACCCCAACCATTCTGTGATTCCACAATAACCAGAGCAGGCTGACACATGAAATCCCAAAAAACAGTGGGACACGTGAAAACAGCTGGAGCCAACGTTCACCCTTTGAAAGGACACTTTGAAATATCGCTGTGGATAAATCAAAATCCACAATTCTCCAGTTGCTCCCGGCTCCTGCCCTGCCCAGGGATGTTGGGATTCCCAACAAAGAGGTGCTTAAAAGGTTGAAAAGACCAGAGGGGACAAGGTGACAAGCAGGAAAATCTGTCCTGCCCAGACATCAAAAGGAACAAGGTGGTTCAGACCAAACCATGATTAAACAAATCATTTTGGAGCTGCACAAAAGCAGCTGGGACATCAAACAGAAAGAGGGAACAGGTTTTCCTTGCAACAGCAAAAAAAAAAAAAGCTCTGCCCACAACCTTTCACTGCCACCTCCTTAAAAATCACAGATGTTGCACACAGGAGTGGTTAAAATTGGTTTCATTCATGTCTAAAGATGCAATAGCAAACCAGCAAACCATTTTACCTGGTGGAGAAATTGAGATTTTGGGGCT
>NW_026623759.1:413801-424168 GCF_030028575.1 Malurus melanocephalus | reverse complement strand
GCTCACCATTAAGTGCTTGACACAGGATCAGCGTTTCCCCTGTTTATTGACGTGCAGATTAAAGGGAATTATTTGTCCCAAACCCCTGAGTGGTGGCAAAGCTGGCAGGAGGCAGGGATCCTCTCAACCCTCAGCGTTTTGTTTCAACTCTAATGAAATCTGCTCTCACAAGGAGCAGAGGGATGGATTTCCCCCAAAATAATCCCAAACTCAGCGTGCCAGGAGCTGGCAGGGAGCAGGGATCCTCTCAGCCCTCCGCGTTTTTTTTCACCTCGAATGAAACTGCTCTCACAAGGAGCAGAGGAATGGATTTCCCCCTAAATAATCCCAAATTCAGCGTGCTAGAAGCTGTCAGGGAACAGGGATCCTCTCAGCCCTCCACGTTTTGTTTCACCTCGAATGAAACTGCTCTCACAAGGAGCAGAGGAATGGATTTCCCCTAAATAATCCCAAACTGAGCGTGCTAGTAGCTGGCAGGGAGCAGGGATCCTCTCAGCCCTCCGTGTTTTGTTTCACCTCGAATGAAACTGCTCTCACAAGGAGCAGAGGGATGGATTTCCTCTAAATAATCCCAAATTCAGCGTGCCAGGAGCTGGCAGGGAGAAAGGATCCTCTCAGCCCTCTTCGTTTTGTTTCACCTCGAATGAAACTGCTCTCACAAGGAGCAGAGGGATGCATTTCCCCGAAGTAATCCCAAATTCATCATGCCATGAGCTGGCAGGGAGCAGGGATCCTCTCAGCCCTCTGCATTTTGTTTCACCTCAAATGAAACTGCTCTACAAGGATCAGAGGGATGGATTTCCCCCTAAATAATCCCAAATTCAGCGTGCTAGAAGCTGTCAGGGAACAGGGATCCTCTCAGCCCTCTGCATTTTGTTTCACCTTGAATGAAAATCTCTCTCACAAGGATCAGAGGGATGGATTTCCCCTAAATAATCCCAAACTGAGCGTGCCAGGAGCTGGCAGGGAGAAAGGATCCTCTCAGCCCTCCGCGGTTTTTTTCACCTCGAATGAAACTGCTCTCACAAGGAGCAGAGGGATGGATTTCCCCAAAATAATCCCAAATTCAGCGTGCCAGGAGCTGGCAGGGAACAGGGATCCTCTCAGCCCTCTGCATTTTGTTTCAACTCTAAGAAACTGCTCTCACAAGGAGCAGAGGGATGGATTTCCTCTAAATAATCCCAAACTGAGCTGGCAGGGAGCAGGGCTGGGCTCTCGGGGTGGTACTCACTGGTCTCAGCCGTCTCGTACTCGCTGTCCCGCAGCAGCTCGAAGATGTCCACCTCCACCCTGGCCTTGCCCGCCCGCTCGGGAGCACGATTGATGCGGTTCTTGGCCAGGGTGATGGAGAGCCTCTCCCCTCTGCTGCAYTCCATGGGGTCATCCAGGATGGCAGCTGAGGGGGAAATAAAGAGATTGGCAGTGGTTAGGGTTGGGATCTCCACACCCTGCCCCCCCATGCTCCCCAATCCCCGTTTTTGCGCTCCCATCGCCGCCGGAACCGGCGCATTCTCCTTCCCACTCGTGGCCTTTCCCAGCACTTCTCCCACTCTCCAGGTCCTGCCAGACATGTGGGTGGTGGGATCCCTGCAGCAGCCTCTGCTTCACCTGCTGGGATGGCACAGCACGGCCACCCCGGGCTCACAGCACCCACTGGGTGCTCCCCGGTGCCAGCYGACCCCAAAAACCCACACCCAGCAAAGGCAGAACGGCCCCAAAAACCCCCGAATGGCCCCTTTGCAGTACAGAGCTGGGAGCTGGAATATTTCAGGGAGTGCATGGGTAGCTGTGGGTGGGGAGGGACAAATATTTTTCAAACAGAAAGCGCTCAATTCCTGAACCCGCTCCCGGGGCTGCCCACTCAGGGCTGTGCTGGGCACACGGAGGTGGGGAAGGGCAGAGTTTTTGTTTTCTTCAGGGAAGACAAAAAGGAGCTGGGAGTGGGATATTCATCCCAGAATTTCAWGAGGAGCTGGCACAATTGGAGAGACCCCATGGAAATGTCCCATGGTGTCTCCCTTTATTTGAATAAAGTCTCAGGGCTCCTCTGTCTCCTTTTTGGACACAAATCTGGTGTTGGTGGAGTAATTTTCCCATGGGATCCCAGTCTGGGGTCCAGGTTCCTTTTTCTTTGGCTCTCCTGCCCCTGAGACTGTCCCAAAAAACCCTCAAATCCCATCTCAATTCCAACCCTCAGCTCTCACCACACCTCAGAGCTCTTCTCCCAGCTCATCCCAGTGGGTTTTTCCCTCCTGTCAAAACTCAGGAGCATCTCAATGCCCCAGCCCTGCCCTAACCCCAGCAGGAAGCCCAAAAGTGCTCCAGATTTGCCTGATTTACTTCATATCCTGAGARTACTCAATAATTCCTTCTTTCCCTGTCTTTTTCCACTTTTATGGGAGTTAAATTGAGTTCATCTTAACCTCATTATGCAAGAAAAAGAGTTGTGCTCCCCTCTAAGGCCAGGAGCGGGTTTTTAGAGATATTAATATGGCTGGTGACTGCTTTTAATTACAACAAAGCCGGAAGAATAATTTGCCACAAACTCCACTTTTCCAGGAGAGAAGCAGAGCAGAAAGTTCTCRTAGAAACTTTTCCCTCCAGCCCTGCTCCAGGGAAAGGTAAATCCACATTCTGAGAATGATGAACATCATCAAACTCAGCTTCTGCTCAGGTGCTGATGCTGTGAAATTAAAGATCAGCGGTGGGGGAGTGGATGTCAGCGTTCTCACATTCATTAGTTTCTAATTTAAACCTTCCAAATCCCTAAATTGGGGAATGTTTTCGAGTCTGCTCCTAATTGGCAGCTTTCAAACAAAATCCACTTCCACTAATGCACAGTTAAATGCATTTTAAATATAAAAATAGTCAAAACCAAAGCACTTTGAACAGTTTCCTCAAGCTACCTAAGCAAAAAAAAAAAAGTTTGCACAAAGCTTTTTTTTTTTTTTGTCTCTGTTCAGGATGGGATTTTTTATTCTTATTTTTGGAAATATTGAAAACTTTTCTACAGATGAGGGGAGGGGAAAACAAAAAAAAAAATCCCTTAAAAATAACAACAGCAAATTTTTTTTTTGCCTGCTCAGCTCTCATTGAACTGAAGCTATGGGAGCAAATACAAGAGGGAGGGGAAAGTGCAGGTTTTGGAAAAGAAAGGAATTCAGRTTTTGGAAAATAAAGGARTTCAGATTTTGGAAAATAAAGGAATTCAGATGGAGAACCAGGATCCTGAATGGAAGTGTCAGTAGCATCCCCAAAACCCAGATCCAACTCCATCAGAGTTTCCTCTCTCCCCGTGGGATTTGGGATAGGAAAGCACCAAAATGAACTCATTTGGGGAGACTAGTTACTTTAACTAAATATTAAACCAGCCCCCAGGACTGAGTCAGTAATGAGGCTGAACTAATCTTTATTTATTAAAGCTGGAGGATGAAAAAAAAAGGTCATTTAATGTTTAAAAAAGATTGGTTTTAAAGCTTCATGGCTCGGGACAGTATGCCAAAGCTCATCTAATARCGGCATCATTAACTATGAACAAAAATCTTTATAGAAATTCCTTTTCATGTCTTCCTGTCTATTCAACAAGGGACGATGCATCAAGTAAATCTTTAATCCTGAAGACWTACAGCAAAGTCTTTGAACTTTGTTGCCCTCAAGAATCACTTCCATCTTCCCCTCCGTGATAAATGGCTCCGGTCTGGGCTGCTTCTGTGTGAATTATGAGGGAAATATCGCAGAGGGAGCCAGGAGCACCTGGATGGATCTGCAGTGCCTGCTCAGGATTTCCCAGGCACTGAGAGCTGAGTAAAGCCAGCCAGAGGCTGAGCTTTCCTCAGGAAGAGCATCTCACGTTCCAATCCTGACAGCAAAACATCCTTTATATCATAATAATTCACTTTTTATCCCGTTTACCCAGATTTTCCCTACAATTAACAAAAACCCCACASGCTCCAGAGGCACCAAACCAGGAGGGTTTATCCCTTTGGTAATAATCAACAAGTGACTTCCACTGGAAATCTCCATCAGACACAGATTCCAAAGTCAATGATTTAACAGCAGGAAGCAGAAAAAAAAATTAAAAGTGTGATTGGTAGGCAGAGAAATGCAAGGGGRAGGGATGGTGCTTTCTGAGAAAATCGGATTTCAGTGATGCCCTGCAGGTTATCCTCACCTCGGGGATTTTCCAGAATGCTGGGATGAGGAAACAGGAGCAGGATGGGGAGATGGGAGCAGGAATTGGTGTTCTGTGCTGAGAAAGGAGCTGGGAATGGAGGAATTGGTGTTCTGTGCTGAGAGAAAAACTCAGAAAGGAGGAATTGGTGTTTTGTGCTGAGAGAGGAACTGGGAAAGGAGCAGGAATTGGTGTTCTCTGCTGAAAGAGGAGCTGCACAAGGAACAGGAATTGGTGCTCTCTGCCTAGAGAGGAGCTGGAAAAAGAGGAATTGGTGCTCTGTGCTGAGAAAGGAGCTGGGAAAGGAGCAGGAATTGGTGTTCCTTGCTGAGAGAGGAGCTGGGAATGGAGGAATTGGTGCTCAATACTGAGAGAGGAGCTCAGAAAGGAGGAATTGCTGCTCTGCGCTGAACCAGGAGCTGAACCAGGAGCTGAACCAGGAGCTGAACCAATTCCAAACAGGAATTGGTGCTCTGTTCTGAAAGAGGAGCTCAGAAAGGAGGAATTGGTGCTCTGTTCTGAACCAGGAGCTGCCCCAGGAGCTCCCTGTGGTTTCCCTGAGCCCCTCCAGGATCTCCAGGATGGACCGTGCAGCCACAGCCCCTCCAGCCCGCTGTGCCAGACAGATGCTCAACCCCTTCTGCCTCTCCCCAAACTTCCCCAGGGGGAAGCAGGGCATTGATTTTCACCCCGAACAACTCAGCCATGCCCGGCTGTGCCCAGCAGCGGCAGGGGCCAGGCTGGGCTGTCACCAGAGAGCTCTGGGAGCTGCAGACAGCTGGGTGTGACACAGCCAGCATTTGCTCCAGGGCTCCAGCAGTGCTGAAATCACATCCTCTCACCCTCAGCAGGGATTTCAGCCAGGCTAAGGAGCAGGAAGGCTCTGACCCCCATTCCCTGGTGGTCCCATGCCCCGTGGGGCTCCCAGATCCCAACAAGTGCATCCTGCCAGGCTCATCCCACCCCAAACCACCTAAGCAAAAAAAAGTTTTCACAAAGCTTTTTTCGTCTCTGTTCAGGATGGGATTTTCTGCTCTTATTTCTGGAAATATTGAAAATTTCTCTACAGATGGGGTGGGGGAACAATCAAAAAGCCTAAAAAGTAGCAGCAAAATTCTTTTGCCTGCTCAGATCTCATTGAATACAGGAGGAAGGGGAAAGTCCAGGTTTGGAAACTGCAACACTCATGATCCAACCACAATCTAATGAAGGAACATTTTTATAACAACAGCAGGGAACAGATGTCACCAGGAGGATTACACACAGCTACAACAATCTGCGTTCAGCTGACCTTTCCCCGTTCACAGCATTTTTTTTTTTTTGTATTTACATTTTCTCAGATGCTTTTTATATTATCCCTTTGAAATGTAAAAATCGTACTGGGAAAGGTGATTTCCATCTCAAGGCATCTCTTGAAAACGTAGATTTAACACGGCCCTGGCTTGGTAAACAGGATATTTCACTGCTCATAGCCTGTCCCTCCAAGTGAAAAACACATCAAGGTGTCTGGAATATTTCCTAAATGTCCCGAGTGACAGGTTGAGATCAGCCCTACAACCTCGTCCGATTTGTGCTGTAAACACTGAATCAGAATCACYGAGGCTGGAAAAGACCTCGGGGATCATCGAGCCCAAGTTGTGCCACCGGTGCCACCAGTTCAGTCCTTCCTCAGACACCTCCAGGGATGGGGACTCCAAACCTCCCTGGGACAATATTTAACCCTTTCCATGGGGAAATTCCTGCTGATTTCATAATGAGGCCGTTCCCTCTCCTCCTGTCCCTGTTCGTGGGATCAGATTCCAAATCGCCCCCGGCTGCTCGCTCCTGTCAGAGAGTTGTGCAGAGCCCCAAATCCCCCCTGATCCCCTTTTTCTCCCTTTCCCAGCTCCCTCAGCCCCTCCTGGCACTCCAGACCCTTCCCAGACTCACACCAGCTCCTCCATGTCCCTTTACCCACGAGGATCCCAAAATTTGGCACAGAATTCTGGGTGGCTCCTCACTTCCCTGTTCCTCAAATCCTCCGTGCCCCCTTTATCCATTTAAAACCTGTAATCCCAGTTCAACCCAGTTCAGCCACCCAGAAGATCCAGTACCTGCCCCAGGAACAGCTCAGTCCTTCCTCTCCAAACCAAGAAAGCCAAAAGAATTCCAAGAAAACATTTCCAGTGGCCACACCATTCCCTGCTCCTCAAATCTTCTGTGCCCCCTTTATCCATTTAAAGCCTGTAATCCCAGTTCAACCCAGTTCAGCCACCCAGAAGATCCAGTACCTGCCCCTGGAACCAGCCAGTCCTTCCTTTCCAAACCAAGAAAGCCAAAAGAATTCCAAGAAAACATTTCCAGCACCAGGAGCTGCCCTGGGACTGGGATAAATCACCCCAAACCTCCCCAAACCATCAACTGCAGCCTCTCCCCACCTCACCAGCTCCAAACCCACGAGGCTGCAGGGTCAGGTGGTTCCAAATTGTTGCCCAAAAATTGCTTTATTTTGTGCTTTTCCGCTCTGCTGAGTAAGGTGTCAACCCCCCAGGCTGTCAAYACAGTAAAGGAGAAGGAATTTGCACCGTTCCTCATTACAGAGCTGTCAAGTGGAGAAACAGGTGGGGTTGTATTTCCATTATAATCCCTGAAGTGCTGCTTAAAAATAAAATAAAAGGGCGTCAACTGCGCTGTTGCTCTGCGAGGAGAGAGAGCGTCTCATCAAGGGGAAAAAGGAGATCTGAAAACATAAAATCTCCTTCACAAAGAGATTTGATAATGTTTGTCTGGTCGGGGTAGCRGAGGGCTATTTATTGCTCTTGGCCAACGCTGGAAATCTGCATTTAAATGGAGCTTCCCTCTCATTCCCTCTATCCAGAGAGAGCAAATTCAGGGGAGAGGGAGGGGAAACGTGATAAAAACAGCTGAGGGCTTTGGTTCCCGCTGCTTGAAACACAATCTCTCTTTTATCTTCTTTAATAACTGCTTTGTGTATATAAAATCATAGAATTCTATTCGCCTGGGGTTTTTACAGGGAAATTGAGGAGGAAGGTGGTGACCTGGCCATGGTGTGMTGGGATGCAGAGCCTCAGTGGGATCATCCCTGTATCCCAAAAAACATCATCCCTGTGGGGTGAGCAGGTAAAAACCCTGCCAGACTCCTCATCTCACCCAATTTTGGGAATATAAATCCACTCTGAGCAGCAGGAAGCACCCTGAGCATGGAGAGAGCAGCAAAAAGGCACAAAAACATCAAAAAGGGTCTGAAATGGGATTACCCCATCAGAGCTTGCTCATGGGATCTGAGCCCACCCTTTGGTACCAAAACAAGGCCAGAAATTTATTTTAGAGGGAAATTCCTGTGGATTTCCACAGCTAAACTGGAGGTGTGGCAGCTGTGGAGAAAGTCCTGATTTGGGTTGTAAATACTGGGATTGTGACTGGATAAATCCCACTCCATGCCCTGAAAAGGCTGCCAAGAAACATCCCAAAAATGAGGGGAGAAAAGCAGGGAGAAGGAGGAACAGGGGATTGAATCTTGGTGAGGTGTAGGGTCAGGGAATGGGATTGTGGCTCTGAAAGAACGGGACAGGCTGGAAGAATGAACACGAGGAGCTCTCCTGCATGGCCACAAACCCCAAAAAAACAGAATTCCAGTACCAAAAGTTCATTTCTGCGCTTGTGAATGCAGTGTGATGGGATGGCTGGTTTTTTTTCCCCTAAATTTCRCTCGCAGCAGGAGCTCTTCACCCATGAGAGAGCTCTGCCCTCTCATCCTGATTTTCAGCATCTCTTTAAAGCCTCCTCTGTCAAACTGGACCAGAGTTTTTCAAAACTCCAAGCCCCTGCACAGCCACCCACATCCCCTAAACACCTAAGTCATATTTCCTTAGGAAATCAGCCTAAAAACACCAACCAGAGTAGGGAAGATCGTTTTTTTCTGCCTGATTCTTGCTTCTGTAACATCAAGCTGAGTTTCCCAAATAAGTTTTTTTGCCCCTTTTCACCGTCTCAGGTGTCTGGCAGCAGCTGTGGTTTTGTAGGAAGAGAGCCTTGGGAAACCCTGGTGGGGCCAATAAAATTGGAGAGACCAAGAAACGAGCAAGAACTTAATTAAGTCAGYGGAGAGCATAAATATAAGAAAAATAACCCCACAAACCCCAAGGGTCACTGCCAGGCAAGCAAAGAGAATGAGGAAGGAGGAAACAATGGGTAGAATTCTGAGGTTAAAAAAAAAACCAAAACAAACAAAGAAAAAACCAAAACAATGAAAAAGCCAACAAACAAATTGGAAGGTCCAGTAGGATTTTTGGCTCTGATTGTGGGTTTGAGAGATGGGAATGAATAATGGAGCTGTGGGATTTGGGGCTAGGGAGGCAGCAAAGGGCCCAGACCCCACAAAATACCCTCAATAAATGCCTAAAACATCCCCAAATCCCAGAGAGAGCTGAGTTTCAGTGGCTGTTCCAGCACACACACACACACACACACACACAGGGATCTGCAGTGTTTGGGATTTATGGATTGAGCGGGATTTAAGGAGAGGAA
Organism: Malurus melanocephalus; assembly: GCF_030028575.1. Classification (NCBI taxonomy): domain Eukaryota; kingdom Metazoa; phylum Chordata; class Aves; order Passeriformes; family Maluridae; genus Malurus; species Malurus melanocephalus. The sequence continues at coordinate 415,470 of NW_026623759.1, read as the reverse complement.
AATTCCCAAACCCAGCACTTTGCCTTGCAGAGGGAGCCATTTCTGGAATCCTTCTGATCACAGAATTTTTCAGGTTGGAAAAGACCTCCAAGATCATCAATCCCACCACCACCAGGCCCTCAAGTGCCACATCCACACATTTGTTGAACATTTCCAGGGATGGTGACTCCACATCGCCCTGGGCAGCCTGTCCCAGTGCTTTACAGCCCTTCCCATGGGGAAATTCTTCCCAAAATCTAACCCAAACCTCCTATGGAGCAATTTAAGGCCTTTTCCTCTCATATTGTTTAGGATGAGGCAGAATGTTACAGGATTTARGGAATTTAGGATCCTTCTTCTGCTGAATTTCCATTTAGTGGGACTTTAATGACCATTTTCTGGATATCTCAGCATTCAAAGTGCTTTTTCTCTTCTTCCAGCACCTTTGGCTGATCCCTCCCAGGCTGAAAAACCCCAGAGCATGCACAGCTCAACCCCAGGGATGGAGGAGGGAAATTCCAGCCCCAAATTTACCCCAATCCATCTGAAAAATCCACACCCAGACACAGCAAATTACCTCAAATGCAACCCCAACGCCAAGAGGAGAAGGGGAAAATGCTGCAGAGGGGTCTGGGGGGTTGATTTGATAAATATGGAGAATTTAGAGATATTTTGCACCACTTTTGCTCGTGTTACAAATCACTGCCGTGACAAATCTCTGAAAGATGGGCCCAAGGACGAGGAGCCACCAGTCTGAATGTAGATATGGCCCTTCCTATAAAGATATGAACCCGACAAATGAGAGGTGGAATGATTTTTATTCGCTCATGATGGATGAAGAGTGGAGAGATAAAGAGGCTCCTCAAGGCTCTCCAAGCCCATGTGGCAAATAAACAGATTGAACTGCAGGAAGTCTTGTTTAGAAATTCAGCCTTTCCGCCACCAAAACTTGACACTTTTGCCTCAATCTTCAGGCATTTGAGGGCATCACAAAGTCACTCTGGTAGCAGATCTTTTGGGAGCAGGGATGTGAAGGGAAATGGGTCAATGCCACGTGGCCGAGGACAGGATGGAAAAGCCCAACTATGATTTGGGGTTTTTAGATYGGAAGGGACCTTGGAAATCATCAAATTCCATCCCCAKGCCATGGACAGGGACACATTTTATGGACAGGAACACATTTTTTGGACAGGGACACCTTCCATGGACAGTAACATTTTCCTCTAAACATTTCTCCAACAGAAAAACTGAGAAAATGAACAAAAAGTTGACACTGGAACCCTCACTCGTCTCATAGAGGATCCAGATGTCTTAAACCACATAAAAGGGTCTGACCCAGGTATAAAAGGACACCTGAGCCTGTCCATGACCTGCCTGAGGATATTTTCCACCCCKTGGAAACAGCACAARCACCTTTGGCTGCTGAGTCACCCCRGGAYGAGACGCTGAGGAGCTGCCACAGCAGATGTGGAAACCCTTCAGATCCGATCCCGATCAATCTGCACAGCCTCCATTTATTTATTTCTTGCCACTCAGCCTTCAGCTGCTTTAATAGGTTGCTTTAATGCCTTCCTGCCTTCCCTCGTTAGTATTCTCTGCCCACTGCAATCTTTCTCCCCTGATGGCTCCTTCCCTGACTTCTGGATGGCAAAGAGAAACAGCAATTTTCTTTTCCCTGGACTCTCTGACA
>NW_026623759.1:407674-412873 GCF_030028575.1 Malurus melanocephalus | reverse complement strand
AACATTTATACAGATTAATGGAAGTCACGGTTCAGATCATCAAATCCTCCTCCTTCTAATCATATTAACGAGGATACCTGAGGGAGCTGCAGACAGTGCTGGTGCTGTGACACTGAGCATACCCTTAGGGGACACTGAACACACCTTAGGGGACACTGAACACACCTCAGGGGACAATGAACACCCTCAGGTGACACTGAACACACCCTCAGTGACACTGAACACACCCTCAGGGGACACTGAACACACCCTCAGTGACACTGAACACACCTCAGTGACACTGAACACACCCTCAGTGACAATGAACACACCCTCAGGGGACACTGAACACACCTTAGGGAACACTGAACACATCTCAGGGGACACTGAACACACCCTCAGGGGACACTGAACACACCCTCAGTGACACTGAACACACCTCAGGGGACACTGAACACACCCTCAGTGACACTGAACACACAGGGGACACTGAACACACCCTCAGGGGACACTGAACACACCCTCAGTGACACTGAACACACCCTCAGGGGACACTGAACACGCCCTCAGGGGACACTGAGCACACCTTAGGGCAGGGCAGGGGACAGGGGACCTTGCCAATCCTTCCCAGTGTCTCCTACCCCAGTGGAATTCCTGCTGGGTTCACTCTCTCCTCTGCTGTCACAGRASTCAGKGCTGGCAGCCCCCAGTGCTTCTCTGAGTCTGTGAAAGACTCCTCAGCACAGCAATGAAAACATTTTGGAGACAGCCAACGGTGTCAGCTGCCCTCAGCAATCCCATTTCTTTTCATTATCCCATCCAGCAGAGCCCTCCTGGAGGAGCAGCGCTGCTTCATCACCCTCCCCTGSCTCAGACATCCCTGAGCCACCTCTGGGACACCAAATTGTCACCCTGAACCTCCCCTCCCTGTCACCCACTCCTGGCTGCCCCTCTCAGCTCAACAGCCTGCAGAGAGAAAAGGAAAAACCCTTCTGAAAGGCTCCACTCCATGAAATTGGAGGTTTAAAGATAAAATTCCCACTCCASCGCCGCTCTGAGCCGGGATCAATTACGGATCATGTCTAACACTTATTCTAATTGGAATTATGAAAACAGAGCAGAGCCTTTGTCCCTTCCTTTTCAGCTTTCTGCTCCTTCCTCCCACAGCCTGAGAGGTTTTCTACAGCTCTAATATTTCAGACAGTGGCCTTGGTGCTCTGAAGTGAAAAGCCAGCTTGGGAGACCAAGGTTTGCTCCAGCTCATCCATCACATCTGCTCCCAAACCCGGTGGTTATTAAAAATTAGAGCTGGTCAAATTATTGTTATATTTTGACACATGGAGAATATTATTATCATCCTTCCCTGCTCCCCCCAGTCCCTCCCTGTGAATCATTCATGAGCTTCTCCTGATTTTTGCACAAGAGCTGAGCTCCTGCTTTGTGCCAGACAGATTTCCTGCCCAGGGAGTGGAGCTGCAGCTGAGGGAGGCTCTGACGGGAGTTAAAATAAAGTCCCAAGTCTTTAATGAGCCCATCAAATGGTCCCAACAAACCCTACAAGGATGATCACCAGCTCCATCATCTCCTCCAGCCTTTTCCCTTCTTTCTCAACAAAATCCTATCAGATTGGGAACAGACCAACAGTGACAATAATAAAATAAACTTCATTTTGGATCCGTTGCAGGACTGGGGCTATTTCCTCCATCTCCTCACCATCACAGAAATTGTCTTTTAAATGGATAACAATGATTGTGAAGGTCCAGTTATTACTTGGAAACCTCGCATTTTGATATATCCAAAGCTGCTSTCTTATATAAATAACAGTTATTACTGTAAAGTGATTTTCCCTCTCCTGTACTTCCAGAGAGTTCCTGCAGGAGATGGTGGAGGAAAATGGATTCCATTAATGCCACATTTAGGCCCTGGCTGCTTTCACACCTTAACTCCCATCATTAATCTTCTAATGTGTCTTTAAACAAATGCCATTCATCCCACGGCTCCCTGGCAGCGATTCTTCCCTTTCCTTTTTCCCCTCTCCTGGTTAAACAGGAGCTCTTCCTCCCCTGACTCATCAGTGGGTGTTGTGCTCCTGCCAGTCAGGGAAAAGCATTTTGTTGCTGCTAATTACGAGGAAAAACAGGAAAGCTCGCAGCCAGGGGAGAGAATCCATCAGAAGGAGCTGAAAATCCTTGGCTGAGGAGAGAATTCCCAACAAATCTTGGGGAGGGAGCGCCCTGGGCTTGGGCAGGTTCTCAGAACAGGAAAAACATTGCCTGGGGCTCTCAGCAGCCTCTGAGCACCCTTAAAATGCAACTGCCAGGTGCCACTTTGGTGTGATTTTGTGATAAAACATCTTGCTCTTCTCATGGCAGGCACAGGACGACTGAAATTCTCAAAAACAGCTCCATTTCTCAGCAGCCAGAGAAGTGCTGTCACCTCCTTTTCATGGGGAGAAGAGGCAGAAAACACAGCCCCATCCTGCAGTGGAATTTAGACCCCAATCCTGTCCCTGAGGGGGTAAAATCCCACCTTTTCCAGGTGTGAATCCCTCTCCTCGATGGAGCAGAGCACACCCAGCAGCATTGCTCAGTTCCTGCCAAGGCCAGTGTCCACCCAGCCAGGGGAGGATGAGCTGAACTTCCAGCAAAGACAAAAAATCCCACAATTTCCAGGCTAATCAAGCTAAATAAGGCTAATTACACATTARCCATAAGTCAGGTAGGCACAGGACCACGGTTCCAGGGGAAGATGTCATGTTCTGGGGACACAGCACCCGATGTCACCCCCCTCCATATCTGCTCAGGGGAGCTGCCCCCTCTGCATCCCCAAAAGATTAGGGTTCCTCCCTAAAAATTCATTTTATAAAGGTTTTAACAGCAAGGCCAAGCCATGGCTGTGGATGGAGATAAATCACCTCCACCTCTGATGGTCCCCTGCCACCTCTGGAAGCAGAAATAGCAAAGATTAAYGCTGGGAGTGACCTCCTGGAACTCCTGGACATCTGGACTTGTCTGCTCTGTCCTCGTCCCCCAGGAGCWCTGCCATCCCCTCTGCCCTTGCTCAGCCACGGCCTCTGCTTCATTAGCATCTGTCAGCTCCAATTAACAACTCAGGGACAGCAGAGGAGRCAATTCCTGCGCTCTGCTGTCAGAGCTGCTTGACAGGAACCTCCACCCTTGAGAAAATTTGGGTGAAGTCCCCMAAAAATCATCATTTCTCCTCCTGATCCCTCCCCTGACCACCCAGAGCACTCACTCAGACTCTCTCACCTTTTGGGAATACCCATCCCTGCTCCTAAAACCAAAATTATCTCCATTTTTCCAACCATCCTGCTGGATAAAAGGATTTCAGGCCAACAATTCTGCAATTTGCAGGTGCTTCCTCTGAGCTGTTTTGCTCCCCTCCAAAGCCAACAAGCCTTTCACAAAAAGTGCTTGGCTGTGCTCGCCRTGATCCTGATTAACCACTTGATGAGGAGTAAAACCAACAGGAAACGAGGCCAGCACGAGCTGCTGCATCCCTCCTGCTCTAAACAAGAGAAAGCATGGGGAAAACATCCAAATTATTCCCCTGGAGAGTGGCAAAAGCTCAAGTGGGAGAGGCGAAATGCTTTTCCTAGGAAACACCAACCACCTCTAAATATCCTTAACATCATGAAGCTCATTAATAATCAGAAATATTCATAAATAAAAGCCTGGATTTATTTATTTATTTGTTATTTAGGGAATAGCTCCTAAACCAGCTGGTTCTGATCCCGTCCCTGCTGCAAGAGGTCACTTTTTGCCACTTTTGAAGGAGATAACTTTGCTGCAAGGTTGTGGGTTTTCTTTTTTTGTTGTTGTTGTTTTTGTTTGTCATCTAAAGGGGAAAAAAAAAAGACAGGCTGGGATAATTTTTTGGCAGAGAAACCCTGACAATATCTTCTAGGTCAAAAGTGGTGTTTCTCGAAAAATTTAAATTTCTTCAGCCCAGCAGACAGATTTTCAAGGAGCAGAGAGGTCTTTTATTACGTTGGAAGCCTCTGAATGCAGGAATTTTTTTCCTGTGGAACAACATGAGCCAAGCTGTGAGATGCTATTAAAGTCCAAAAATAAAAGATATTAATCACTTGGCCACGGATTTATTTCTCATATAACCCAATCTGATACGTGTTTGTGTGTATATGTATAAATAAAACATGGAGAGACAACCTTTGTTTAAAATTAACTGATAAATTAAAGACTCCCAACACTACCAAGAGCAGCAAAATTCTGTCCCTTTGCTGAGGGGAGCTCAGCAGAACTTTCTCCATTTCTTTTCTGGAGCAGGAATTTGCCCTTCCCAGCCTTGAGGACTCCCCACAGCCCTTCCTTTCCCCAAACCTCAAAAGCAGAGCKCTCAACCCCCAATTTCCTCCCCTCCAGCACTCACCAAACCCCACCACATCCCCAAACCGAGAATATTGGCAGCGCCCACGGCTCAGCATCGAGAGCTTCAATTAAATCAATTAGCATCCCCATCCGCGGCTAATATTGGAGACGTAGGAGAGGCTTTATTATCCAAACAGAAAATCAGTTTGTGCGGCCAGATGGTCACTGGAGGCGCTGGAATCGCCGCGCTCTCGCTGTGTTTGGGCCCGTTTGGATGGCACCGGCCCCGCTGATGGGTTTGGAGGAGAGCCGGTGCCATCTGGGCGAGGGGAGGTTCATTGTCTGCCTGGCAGGCGAGGGGTAAACACAGCTCCMCACCCACCCCGCTGCTGCCGATAGTAAATGTTGGGTGTGGGAACGGGAGGAGAGAGCTGGGAATGGAATCGGGGCTGAGAGAGYCCTGGGARGAGGAGGATGCTCGGGGGAAATGCRCCTGGGGMTGCTCCTTGTGCCMTMCTGGCTGCCAAGGGATGCTCAGGGATACTCAGGGGCAAGGAATGGAGGGATTCCAGCCAAAATTTTAGCTCTGAATCCTCTCAGTGCCAGCTCCTCCATCAGTGAGTACCAAAGATGTGGGAGCGATTCACCCCAAGCATCTCTGATCTGCCCTTCAGGAGAGCCACTGCTTTAAAATCCCAGATATTCCTCAAGCCTGCTGAGCCCTGTCTGCCCATCCCCGAAAAAAAGAACCTCTGAGGCCACCAAATTAACCCGCAGCTTCAAACACCCCGCGGTTCAGTCCCCGCCATCGAGAGAGCTCAGGACGGGCTCACAACAAACTGTGAGCATCCCCTGCTCCTTTCCTGCTGGT
>NW_026623759.1:404711-406379 GCF_030028575.1 Malurus melanocephalus | reverse complement strand
AAAAAAAAAAAACCCACCAAAAAAACCCCCAACAAAACAAAATAAACCTTGTAAGACACGGAGCCCGGTGCAGCTCTGCTGAAAGCGGAATAGGTAGCAGAAGTGATTCAGTAAAAATGGATGTATCATTCTCTCCTGACACGACATCGCCTCACAATTCAGTTTTCTYGTCTGAGGTAACCTGGAGGCAGCAGACGGGGAACTCTGCGTGCTCCCGACCGCAGGTACATCAAGCACTTTATTGTTCTTTTCTTCCTCCTGCATTCAGCGCTTCTGACGAGGTCAACAGGAGGGGAGCAGAGGAAGCCGGGGCTGGGATTCACATTTCACACATCAGAGGGGAAACGGTCAGACCCAAACAGCTCTGGGAGCAGCTACTGAGAAATTACATCGATGTGCTTTTTCTCACCTCCAGCCCCGTTCTTTTATTTTATTGAAAACTGCCACATTAACGTGGTTCTCAAGGAAATGCACAAAGCTCTCCTGCGTTTGCCGGCGCTGTGCTCTGRTGGTTTGCAGGGATAAAAATGGGTTTTGCAGCCGCTGGTTGGGTTGGAACCTGGATGCCTGAGGGCACAAAGGGCTCTACCCTGGAAGCAGGGATTTTCCCAAAACTGGATTTTCCCAAATATGGATTTTCCCAAACCCACAGCCGGGTKATGAACTCAAGGAGCAGAATTTTTTAGAAGATGAGCAAAGGCAGAGTGAGAAATATCAACCCAAAATCAGCAGCAGACAGCATCAGGATGAGAGGGAATGGCCTCRGGCTGCAGCAGGGGAKRCTCAGGTTGGACATYGGGAGGAATTTCTGCATGGAAAAATTGTTAAATATTGCAAGGAGCTGCCCAGAGAGGAGGTTTGGGGTCCCCAAGGWGTGACTGGAGGTGGCACTCGGTGCTTTGGGTGACARCGTGGGGATGGCTCACAGTTTSGGCTCRATGGTCTGGGAGGWCTTTTCTGACCTAAATGATTYTGGGATTCTGRGATTCATTCCAGRTCCKTCCTTGTTTTTCCTTCCTTGTGCAGCAGCAGCTGCCTGAGGTGTTTTTTCCAGGAGCTGAGAGCTCTCCCCTCTCACAGAGACCCCACAGAAATGTCCCTGTCACCTTCCAGCTGAGCCACCCCTGAAACCTTCCAGAGCTCCCTCCCATCCCCGCTCTTTGTATTTCACATTAAATTAATCAACAGCAACGGCAGCTCCAATCCCAGCCTTTAAAGTTTCCGAGCTGCATCACTCCCAGGATTTCCCTTTCCCCAAAAAAGCTTATTTAACCTGACATTCCTAATTCCTCCCGCCCCAGGAGGCACAGCCAGGGATTTGCTCGGATCTGCTGGGGATCCAGAGCTCTGTCTGCAGGGAAAACCAGCAAAAACCCTCTGCTGTGCCCTGGAGAGGCTGAAGGATGTGGGATTTCACCTCTTCCCTCTGTGCCCTGACCCTTCTCAGGCAGCTGAAATTCCCACATTTCAGGGAAAGGCTGGAATATCCCTCTGTTAGAATCTGTCAGCTTAACCCAGGCCTGGAGATGCCTCTGGAAKGCTTTAAGGGAGGCTTATCCCTCGCTGCAGTTAATCCAGGGGTCACACACAACCTTTGGGGAGGGAATGGGAGCTCCCTCGGTGCTTTCCCTGATCCAAACCCTACACCCAGGGCTGGCTGTGGGTCCA
>NW_026623759.1:387600-403509 GCF_030028575.1 Malurus melanocephalus | reverse complement strand
TACCCAGCCCAGCAGAGCTTCCTTCAGGATCGATTTTTGGAGCTGCACTCCCATTGACACACTCAATTAGCCTAACRGTGATGAAARGGAAATTCTTCCCCTCCCAGGTGCRATTTTGMACTTGAACCWGGCCAGATTTCTCTGAATCACACCCAGCCCTGATCCCGGCATTCCTGAATGTCCCTTCCATAAAAAACACCCCAAAAAGGGAATAAATTCCTGTTTAAAACAGCCCCACTGCAATGGGTCTGCTGTGGGTGTTCAGTGGGAGTTCAACCCGCACCTCGGAGTGGGTTAAAATAAAATATTAATTAAAATAAAGGTTCTGGGGGTATGAAATCACTGTGAGGTGCTGCAAGAGCAGCTGGGTCCATAAAAACCCCTCGTAAAACCAGCCCAACATCTGTTCCCTGCTCTGATCCCGGCTGGAACAGCTTCCAGGAGATTCACAGCCCTCTTTCTCCATCTCCACACCACTCAGCTCCCATCAGGGTGTTCCCAGCAGCTCCATCCATCTCCCAGCCACGCCACCCAAAGCCATCCTGCAAGGAATTACAGCTCCAAGTCTCGGTGTATTGAAAGTGAGCATTAGCCAAGCATTTGCTCCATAATTTTGCTGCCCTTTTAAGCTGTCTCATTCCAGGAAAGGCAGGGAGGTTTGTGGTGCTCTCTGTGCGTGCCCTGCACAGGTGAGCTCCAATTTTTTTACAGGGAATGGGAAAAAAAAAACAACTCAGGGTTACCTGCAGCCCGCTGAACCCCTTCATTTCCCCCTTTCCACCCCAAAAATCCCCTTCAGAATCCCTCCARGGAACTGCTGCAGCAATCTCAATAATTACCTTGAAAGTTCTGCTGCCATCAATCACGTTMAGACCAACTCTGCTCGAGTGCTGCAACCAGAGGAGATGATGGGGGCCTTGTACGATGGCCAATGACCAYGGAGGAGTGAATTAAGAGCATAAATTTAAGTGATGAGGGCCATTTCTCCTCACAGTGCCATCCAGTTCTGGAAAACACTTGTCTTTTCTCATCAGGGCTAAATTGGAGCTCCACCAGCTGAACCAGAGTGCGTGGAAAGGGACAGGGAGCTGCCAGGACAGGGCCGGGTGGGCAAGGACTCGTTGGATTTCGAACCAAAAAAATCCTAAATCTTGTCCCCACCACCTGRAAAGATCTGAGCAAACACCACCTCAATGAGCTCAGGTGCTAAAATCTGATTAATATGTGTTTGTCCCGATGGCATTAAAAAAAAGAAACTTAATATAATTCGCTGACAACGAGAGCAAATTTAAAATCAAGATTTATTTGCCTGATTTTTTTTTCCCTAATATTTAACCTCCAGATTCCCAGTGTGATTTTCCTGCACACATTATGAAGAGGAGATTTTAAACCCCTTTGGAAGGCAGAGCAGCCCTGGTTTTGTTGCCCTTTTCCCTCTGCAGCCATCGGTTGGTGTTTGTTCCCTTTTCCATGGATTATTCCTGGTTTTTTTTCTGCTCACAGCTCCGTGTTTCTGCTCCACTGGAGCTCCCTGAGACACCTGGTGAGATTTTCACTGCCCAGGTGGGTTTGTGTGAAGAATTCACCATTTTATTTCACAGGAGGGGCTGGAATTCTCCCTCCAMCCTCACATTCCCAAACCAGMAGCACTTTCTAGACCTGYTTGCTCAAAAAGGCATTTTCCAGACTGGCAGGGTGACYCAAAACTCRTTTTTYYCCCTATATTTTCCATGCCCTGGTGCTCTTCCCTAAATAATGAGGTGCCMCACAGCCCAAAGAGCACCCAAAAMCCCATAAAACAYCAAAATTCAGCTGTTTCTGGGGTGAAACCTCAGCCAGCAGCTGCCTCCCCCGTTCCCATCCCTTGGGAAGGAGAATTCGATATAAATTACGGTTCAAAAGTTTCCTTGACGTGTTATAAACGCTCTCGCTTTGAATTCAGTCAATAATATTTTGCATTATTAAAAGAGGCATTTACAGTCATTTCTCATCCAAAAGCTGTTTAAGCAGCAAACACCGGGCTTGTTACTGATTCCCAGTTTGCATTGGGAGTATTTCRTATTTTTTTCTGGTCTGATTTCCCCTCTATGCCCAGCTCCTGCAGTTATGGGATGCCAGCCCATCCCACACAGCTCCTATTACCCCAAAAATCTCACGTATTTACCCCAAGAAATGGCAAGTTTTACACAGGGATGATTTATAAATTAACCCCACGTGCTGTGAGGATTTTCAAACAACAAATAAAGCGATTTCTGCTGCAGAGATGTTTCACAGAGAGACCTGACCACCCCCACGGTGTGGAAATGCTCATCCTACCCCAGAGCATCCCTGATCCAGCCTGGGCAGTTTGTACCCAACACCTGAGTGGTTTCTCAAGGTGAGTTCAGAGCTCTCCAGGATAGTGCAGGACAAAGCCCTGAGCAGAGCAGGAGCACTGAGATGGAATTGGAAACACAAGGCACAGATGGCAGCRGAGGGGACAGGTCACTGTCACCTTCCAGCACAGCCTTGGGGGTGCCCAGAGAGGCTTTTTCCTGCTGGGAAAACAGTCAGGAAAACTCCGACTTTCCATCTCTTTGGTGAGATGACACAAGGAGAATAAAAGCAGGGTTCTCTCTCTCTTTTTTCTCCCCTCTGCCTGTGTGTTTTCATATTTTTAAATTACCTTTATCGACCCACCTGTTGCAAACAGGGCTCTGCCGGCTCCAGGGTCTGGGGGAGGCTGAGATTTTTGCACAAAATCCCAAAACCCCATGGAAAGAAGGAGCAGGGAATGTCTTTACAAACAAACTGTGACTCTGTGGTGAGATCAGACCGATCCTGGGAGATGGAAGGGAASAATGGGAAGGATTTCCATGGGAATTCCCTGATTGACTGAGCCCAGACTGTGTTAATGAACCCCAAGAGCAGAGACACAGAGATGTGCATTAAAGGGGGGATGTGCATTAGAAGGGGGGGGTTGAATTAAGAGTTTTGGGGAGCCTGAACCTCTCCAGTGCCTCAGCAATGGGGAAAGAGAGAGGGAACTGTGACAGGAAATTGGGATAAAAGAGGCTGAGTCCTCTATGGATTGGAGAGACCCCATGGAAATGCCCATGGCCTCTCTCTTTATTTAAATAAAGTCACAGGACTCCTCTGTCTCCTTTTTGCACATAAATCTCTGGTGTTTGTGAATTAATTTTCCTCACACCCACAATGGTTTGACCTGGAAGGGACCTTAAAATTCACCCCATTCCCCCCTCCTGCCACGAGCAGGGACACCTTCCACCATCCCASYCMTCCTGGGGCATTTTTATGCTAAAAAGCAAAGATTTTCACCCTTCTATAACCAATTGCAGACATTGAGATGCAGTCCCAGCCTGTGGCTGGCAGTGACAGGGCTCTGCCGGAGCCAACAGCAGCGCCCTGGAAATGCAGTTTATAACTGGCTGCTGTTTATCTGTGTCTCTATTGCTGCTGTTAATATTTAATGTCTCTGGAGGAGAGGCTCCTCTGTGGCATCAATCAGAGCAGCAGCAGCAGCAGCYCCAGCTCAGCTCCRCGCCTGGGGCTTCCCACGGAGCRTTCCCGACCTGGGRAAGGGGAACAGGCTCTGGGAATGCTGCCAGTCCTTCCCCCAGCTCTGAGCTCTTGGTGTCAACCCCACAGTGKTTGGAGARGGCTGGAATTCTCCCTCCAACCTCRCATTCTTCAACCAGGAGCACTTTCAGGACCTGCTTGCTGAAAAAGGCATTTTCCAGACTGKCAGGGTGACCCAAAACCTCATTTTTCCCCCCATATATTTCATGTCCCAGTGCTCCTTTCTAAATAATGAGCTGCAGCACAGCCCAAAGAGCASCCAAAACCCCMTAAATAAAACACCAAAATGMAGCTGCTGGCATTCCCAGCCTGCTMCCRGCACAAATTCCAGGCACAGCTCTGACCTGAACCTCAGGGTCCAAATCCAAATCCGTGTCCTCATTGCTGCCTTGCCCTCCTGATCCTGAACAGAGGAACCCGGGGAGAAATGAGGGAGAAAAGGGTGACTCTGGCRGCCACCAGAGCCTTTATAAAAGCCCTGAAATGCAGCTCATTAGGACCTGGCTGGGCTTTGCTCTGCTCCCATTAACGATCCCCTTCTGCTGCCCCCATGAACACCTTAATGGGCAAAACCCTGACAGRAGCGGGGTCAGCAGGCGGTGTTTGATGGGATCCCATTTCCCCYGGCTCTGAGCACCCTGAGAATCTCTAACCAGCTCAAATCACCCCAGCTCTGCTCTTTGATTTAACCCAGAGGGAAAGGCACTGCTGGAGAAGGGAGATGGTGAGGCGGATAAAGGCGGTGGGGAAATGGGATTGTTCCTTTGCAAATCCCACACTGGACACCACAATAAAACCCAGCACAAAGGGGTTTTTCTGCCTTGCCCTGGCTGCTCAGCATCCGTGAAGGAAATGAAATAATCCCAGGGAATAATCCACGGTTTGGGAAAGCTCTGAYGCTGCCACCAAGCACAGAAAACTGAGGAAACCTCACAAAATCAGCCTCACACAGAGCTGCAAATGAACCCCGGTTTGTGAAGCACAAAAAGTGGGGCTGACATTGAAATCCTGTGGGATTTCATCCACAGGGATGCAGAATTCCCCTTCAGCTGTGCAGCCTCAGTGAGGTGATGTTTGCTCCATGCAATGAAGATTTTTTTAGCCCAGCCTTTCTTGTTGATATTCAATTAAGTGAAATGCAGCTTGAAAAATTATTTCCTTTCCTTAAAGTACCTGAAACACCCCCCACAAAAACACTCTTTTTTCAATCTTAACTACATCCTAGCCCTGCACTTYAGAGCCAATTCCTCCTTTATTTACTGAAAACTCACTCTAAATCTTTTAAACGCAGAAATGCCAGTCCTCCAAGCAATTACTCTGGCTGCAACATTGCCCAGTTCCTGCATTTCCCATCTTTGCTGCCATAAAATCTGGTCCTGCCTTTCCTCTCCTGTCCTTCCTCGAGCTTTTCTACCCCTGAGATCCCCAATTTTTCCTCCTGTCCAAAGAGTATCAGACTCTCTATTTTCCTCTCTTTCTGATCACCAGGAAAAATCAATCCATGCACGGCTCCTGTCAGGAGATTCCAGGGGATTTAACAGCATAAACACCAATCCATGTTGTGGTTTCTTGCAGAATACCAACAGTGCAGAGGAATTTTTATTTTTTTTTTTTTAAGGTTGGAAATATTTTAATTAACATCCCAGGGGCAGTGAGGAAGTCCCTGTGAAACATTTAACAACCAACTAACCGAGCTCAGAGCCGGGAGGCAAAGAAACCAGATGGGAGCTGAGTGTCAGCTCCRAGCCTTCTCCCTGGAAGAGATGAGGAGCAAATCCTGGATCCCTCCTCAAGTGATGATGGCAAGGGGAGGAAACKCAGAATCCTRGCTCTAGGGTGGWCAAGGACTGGGATTAYCCCAGGACAGAACCAAAAGCTAAAGCCTTAAAGATGGGAACAACAGGTTTGTCTTGCACATGCCACCAACCCAGGACCTCCCACCAGAACCCCAAATCACCATTTATAGGATGTGCTTTGGGATGYCCCAAAGGCACGAGCCCACAGCCAGCAGCCCCCTTCACACGTGGGCTCACCTGGAGCCCCTCACAGCCCTATACAGTTTATCCTTCCCCAGTGGAATCTGCAGGCTCTACCTTGGAGCCGCTTTTGACACTCGAGCACTTTTATCCACAGTTTTTTCCCCACCCCTCATGAAATATTTTGATGGAACACTTCAGACTGAAAGTGGAGCTGCAGCAGAACATAAACCAGTGCTCTGTCCATGCATACATATGTTTGATGTCAAAAAGACAGAGCAGGTCACTCTCAGAAAAAGGCTCTTGGAATGCCAATACTCGCTGTCATCTCAGTTTTCCATCACAAAATGACAGCCTCCCCTCTCAAAACAAGGCCTAATGGAACCACATTTATCCCCATCTCGCTGTAATCACATCAGACAGTCCTACCAATTTAACTTTATTGGCTTCTTAACTGTCTGAAAAAAAAAATACAACCCAACCCCATCCAGACCAGCCTGACGTGTTTTACAACACAGGAGCAGCCACCTGCAGTCCCCTTCCGACGGCAGCATCCCGTGCTCCATAAAGAGCCTTCTGTTTGGTGTTGGGCTTCCTGCTAAGATCTCATTTTCCTTAAGAGGCTCGTGCAGCTTCTGAGCACATCAGATTCCGTTTGAGGGTGAATTTTCAGTGTGTGCCCGGCCGTTGGAGGCACCGGCAATGACATTCTCGGCCTCATCAGCGCGCGGTGTCGGGGCGTGAATGCGGATGAGCTGTGGTTGTTTGCTGCACAGACACCTCACCTCGACACACAGGGAGAGAGGCAGGGTGGGAGCCAGCCCAGGGCACATTTCCACACCATGAGCTCCGTTTTGCAGCTTTTTTTTTGTCCCAAAATCCCCGGTTTGAGTGGGGGATGCAATTAACCTCGGCGGCATTCTGCCGCTTGCTAAACCCGTGAGCCAATTCCTTCCCCCAGGTGCCCTCCGAGATTTCCCTGGAGGAGCAATGGGTGTCTCCCAGAGCAGGGAAAAGAGCTGGCCCTATTCCAGGCACTGCCAATTTACAGAAGAGAACAACAGCAGCAGCCAATTTATTTTGTGCCTGGGTGGAAACCTYGGCCAGACCCAGCTCAATTTTTTGTTCCACTTTTCCCTTGCCGGTGCTGTTTGTGCTGGGAGGGGTGTGCAGACAGAACAGGGCACTGCTGGCATCTCTAAGTGGGCACAGAACAATCTGTTGGAGGACAGAAAAGTTTCCTCAGGGCTCTGAGATGCTCTAGCACTGAACCACAGAGAGCATTTTCCATCCTTGGAGAGAAAACTGCAGCTTTGTCAACTCCTAAAGTAAACCAGCCCACCTTTCCCTACAAATAAAGCAAATTTTTATGGAAAGGCACCGAAATGCCAGCCCTGGGCATGGGAGTGTTGCTGAGATGCCCAGACCTGCMGGCTGCAGCTGGTCCAAGGCCAGCTCTGGCTCAGCCCAAGCTGCACCCAGACACACAAATCGCTCAGTCTGCTCCATCTCTGCGGATGGAACTTCCAGCCCGTTCCAGCAGCTGTAATTCAATGGCCACAGGCAGTGGCTGCACAGTCCTGGACACCCTCCCAGGGCTGGAGGATGGGATCCCATCATCCCCGTGTCTCCTGATGGGAAGTGRCAGCGACCTGGAGCTGCTGAGTGCTCGGTGTCTGGGCATGAGCCCTACAGAGCTGCCACCAACCCTGTGGAGAACATCATCATCCAAACTGCCCAAACCTCTGGGCATGAGCCCTACAGAGCTGCCACCAACCCTGTGGAGAACATCATCATCCAAACTGCCCAAACCTCTGCAGAGCTGCCACTGAACCCATGGAGAATATCATCATCCAAACTGCCCAGATCTCTGCAGAGCTGCCACTGACCCTGTGGAGAACATCATCATCCCTATTGCCCAAACGTCTGCAGAGCTGCCACACCATCCCTACTGCCCAAACCTCTTCAGAACTGCCACTGACCCCGTGAAGAATATCATCCCTATTGCCCAGACCTCTGTAGAGCTGCTACATCATCCTCCCTGCCCAAATCTCTGCAGAGCTGCTACTGAGCCCCTTGAAGAACATCATCCCTCCTACCCAAACTTCCTTAGAACTGCCACTGAGCCTGTGGAGAACATCGCTCTTCCTACCCGAAACTCTACAGAGATGCCACACCATCCCTACTGCCCAAATCTCTGCAGAACTGCCACTGAGCCCCTTGGAGAACACCATCCCTCCTTCCTCAGACCTCTGCAGAGCTGCCAAAACAAACATAGCCACGAGCCAAAAGGGACAAGCAAGGCCATGATGTGACCCCCAAGATAGGGAACCCCCAAAAAATCTTCACAGCTGGAGCTGGTGCAGCCTCTCTTTTTGGCCGGCAGTGATCAACACCAGCTCCCATCTCCCAAACCCATCAGCCAAAGTGCACATTGAGCACGGAGCACAGCCCAGGCACCTCCTACTCGTGCTGGGGTGTTTGAACACACGCAGCACAGCGCAGCGGGCAGGAGCTGGCAGGGGGAGCGGATCTAATTAGCCAGAACATGGATTGGAAACCTCCAAGTGGTTGTGTTTTCATACCACCAAATTACGGCTCATCAGGTTACCCGCTCTGGGCAGGATGGGTTTTTATTTTTTTTTTTTTTTAAAGTGTTCCTTTGAGGCGGATAAAAGGTAACAGAAATTATTTCAGCCAAGAGCTCCTATTCCTCTCCATCCTGTTCCATTCCAGGGTGAGTGGCTGAAAGCAGATTTTGTGTGTTTTGTGGCTGAGTCAGGAGAAGGAGCAGCCCCTGAGCCCCTCTCCTGCTCCCCACAGCTCCAGGGTCAGGGGGCTCAGCAGATCCCCATCCCTCAGAGCTCTCAGAACTCCAGCTCAGGCCAGCTCATTTCCAAAATAAATCCACAAACGACAGCAGCCTCACAGCCTGGGCAGACTAAAGGATGGTTCAGACAGGTTGGAAGGAGCAAATCCGCCTGTTTGTGCTGCTGAGGTCAGCACGGGACCTTCTGCTTCCCATCTGCTCAACACAAGGCAAGAGAAACCAGAAACATCCTTGGGGATCAGCAGGAATGAGGGCAGGAGCTCCATCCTGCTTTCCATGGAAAAATGCAGTGAGAGCCAGGCTGTTATCAGTGTCTCAGTCTCGATTCTTCCACTGGGACAGGCCAGTCATGGGTGACACTGTGGGACAGACCCTGCAGCCACCATCCCCTGCTCCCTACTCTGCCAAAAAGCCAAGCAGGAGGCAAAAAATATCGACCACCTGCTGCTACTGCCAGGCTGATCTTCSTGCTTGGACTGAAATGCCTGGGTTTCAGAAAGGTTGGAGTTCGGAGCAGCAAAAAGGCAGAAATTAGAAGGAATAAAACAAAAAAAAATGCAGAAATCAAATACAATAAAAGCAACTGGAGGACGAGGAACAAGAGAAAGACATCACAGCAGCACACAAAGCCAACCTCGTGTAATTGAGATGCAACAGACTCCRAAGTATAGGATGTGGTCCATGTTTTGCTGAGATTCCCAAGTCACAATTCCTCACCAAATCCACCCAATCCCATTTTCTGCCTCCKCACTCCTGGCAGAAAAGCAGGCTATGAAAACAGGTAGCTTGCTCTGCAACGCTGARCATCTCCATTTTTCCCCTCTCAAGAAGGCACCGGCATCAATTAGAGGACAAAGCCATTAGACACAATTTGTTTATTCAAATTAGCAACAAGCCTGTGTCAAAACCCCGGGCTCCCCAYGGCCCTGATCTCAGACAGTGTTTGAGGCAGAATGATTGATGGAGCCTCCCACAGCCCCTGGTGGCTTCCTCAGGCTTTGGAGTGCGTGGCTCGAGAATCCATCTCAGCATTCTGAGTCTCCTGCTTCCCTCCCCCTGCTCCCCAGCTCGGGGTTGATGTCTGATTTCACTGGCACTCGTCTCCATCACAGCCTGAAATGTACCTTTTATACAGATCCACCTCACCTGGCTCAGTTTTTAGTCCCTCAGACCTGAGAAAATATTAAAAAAAATCATCCTCCTGAGGATTTCCACATCACCAGGGTCCCTCTGATCCCCACTAGGGCTGTGCCTGCAGCATTCAGCCACTGCACCCACTCCCCACAAAGGCWGGGACACTGAAATACCCCAGTAATTTCCAGAGGATTGGGTAGGGACCTCCAGAGGCCCTTTGCTCTCTSTCTTTGAAAGGCTCTCACACATCACTGCGCAGCAGCAGTGTCAGGCTCCCAGGGTTAATTGGCCCTCAGCATCTCCGGGGCTGCTTCCTCCTTTAATAGCCAATTAGACCTTATTAGCTGCCTTGTCATTTACATCCAGGCCTCCCAGCAGCAGTCCAGAAGCTACAAATTGGCCTCGGTAGCCCTTCAGCAGCGTGGCCTTGTCCATCATCAGCTGACCTTCCCTTCTGCTCGTGGTCTGGCTGCTCCAGGACACCCCTGCAGCAGCTCTCACCTGTGATGGTGTGGGAGAGCCCTGCAGGGACACAGATGGAGCATCAGAGCAAGGTCTGGCCCGTCAGGAACACTGTTTTCTGTCTTCTGATGGGCTCCAGGCGTGTTTAGCAAAGCTCTGTCTGCTCCAGCCCCTGCCCAGGCCACGCTGCCATCCTGCAGCTCAGATCAATAGGCACAGCTTTAGAAGGCCATTGATTTTACCAGTGTAATGAAGTTGTGGAGTCTCTGATTCAGCCATTAATGAGTGTTCATTTCATTGACCTGCAGGGCTGGGGGGGTTTTGGTTTTCCCCTTTCAAAGAGCAAGCAGTGCTGGCTAACGAGAGCTGAGCGGTTCCCTCCTCATCCTCTCCTCTGCTTCACCCATCCGACGCTGCCCTCTCAACTCCAGCCACACACGCCCACATCCTGAAAGTTTCCTAACCCCCCTGCAGCCTCTGGGCCAGCTGGAATTCCATTTGATTTTATTCCATTACATCCTATTCCACTCCATCCTATTCCATTCCAACTCTATTCCATCCTATTCCATTTCTATTCCATCCTATTTCATTTTATTCTATTCCATTCCTTTCTATTCCATTCTATTCCATTCTATTCCATTCCATCCCATCCTATTCCACTCCATCCTATTCCGTCATATTCCATCCTATTCCATTTCTATTCCATCCTATTCCATTCCAATTCTCTGCCATCCTATTCTATTCCAATTCTATTCCATTCTATTCCATTCCATCCCATCCTATTCCATTCCATCCCATCCTATTCCACGCCAATTCCATTTAAAATTATAGGAATGCAAATACAGGGAAGATGCATTTTTTTCCTTTGTTTCCAATCGCAAAGAAATTAATTAAGGATAAAATCATGGATAAAATTAACCCAGGATGTGAGTCCTCCTGATGGAGTCCTCGTGATGGAGTCTCAGTGAGGTTCTGCTCATGGTTCTGTCTCTATAGACAGAGATAAAGGCACCCAAACTATAAAGATATTTAAATTAGAAGGGATCCAACAGAGATGAATAAAATTCTGAGAAGAGTTGTGTATCAACATCTCCAGAGAGGCTGAATGAACACAACCTGCTCTTCCTAGAAAAGTGGCAGCTAAATCTGTGGTAGGAATGATTGGGAGAGCAAGATAATYCCGCCATAAAGTGCAGGACAGAATCATTTAGAGGTGAAGTAGATATTTAAGGGTGGCATTAAAAGCAGAAATGAATTTCCAGATACGGAAATGGAAGGAGGGCGCTTTGCTTCGTGTGACAGAACCCAAACAGGTTCACATCAATTTTCCAGCTTCAGGGTCACATCAGTTCTGCTCCCACCAAATCAGGGCATAATTCCAAGATGAATTTTCCATCTTCTTTGTGCTGCTCCCAACTTTTCCCCACCCCGATCCTGCTGGTTGAGCCATCACTGCCACAATTTCCCTCTGTTTGCTGCCAACAGCCCAGGCAGATCTCCACACTCCCAGCCCTGATGGACAGTCCAGCAGGCTGGGGCTGGGGAGATAGAGGTGCTCATTTGAGAGCTTGCTAAAGGCAATTCCTTTCATTTTCTCTGTGCCTCTGCCTCATATCTGGATCAGGAGAACAAATGTTACTGTCAAAGCAAAAGTCCATCCAATAATTCCTGCTAATGGCCTCCCAGCCCTGGGCTGCTCTCAGGTTAGGAAACCTCTGAAGCTGATGTTGTTTATATATTTAATAACTCCTAAGTGCTTTTCTCTCCCCGGTGCTTGGCCACTTTCCCCTTAAATCTGTGAAAATTTCCTGTACCCACCACATCCCCTGAGCTCAGCCCATCCATCACCTGTTGCACAAAACCAACTGATCCTCCCCACCTCCATGCCAGGATTTTCCTTCCTGAGAACTCTCCAGCACAGGCATTGCCTCTCAAAATAAAATAAAATAATTCTATGCAGTGAGGGGCAGCCTGAGCATCACCATAACCCAAACCTGGGTGTGCTCGTGCACATGTCCCTGGAATGCTGTGGGATACAGGGAGCTGCTCACTGGGGCTGAATTCAGCCCTGTCTGGGATCTGCAGGGCCTGTTMGAAACTGATGAATTGTTTTCTGCTCTCCTGCCCAGCTCTGGATTGGGTTATCTGCGCAGAACACGTAATTTGTTTGCTGATATCAAAATGCCGCCGCTCACCTGAGGGATTAACACCGTGACAAAATCATTAGGAGCCTGAGGGAGTGCTGGAGGCCTTCTGAGTTCATGGAAAATTCATTCTTCAGCCTAATGAATGTCTTTTTCCAAAGAGCTGCCGCAGCAACGCCCCTGTTTCTCAATTCCCTCTAGACCGAGGGATGCACACGCAAGGYTCAGTTTGATCCTACAGCAGCTAAAGGGGAAAACAGCACCTTCCAAACCCTACAACAGCATTGGAAGCAATCCCAGTACCACAGCTCAGCCCCAGCTGGGCAGGGACCATGTCCCAGAGCCATGGGAAGGCTGTGGAGAGGCAGAGCTGGGAGCTGAGCCTCTCTCCTCAATCCCATGCCTTCCCTGGGCTCCCGCAACCCAATCCCCAGGGAGACAAAACCCCGCTGCTGTGGCTGTCCCTGCCAGCTGCTGCTGCTGCTGGAGGGGTGGGAGTGCCACTGAGTCCCTGGCACTGCTGGGGAAGGGGAGAGCAGCGACCTTGGCTGTGCTGATCCATCACCAAACTGCCCAGAACACCGACTGGCCACTCCATGCCACGGCCGGGTGGGCTCTGTCCGGCCCTCCTGGTGACCACACAAAACATGGCCTTCTCTCCACCAAATATCGCCTTCCCTGCATCAAACATGGCCTTCCCTCCATCAAACATGGCCTTCCCTCAATGAAACATGGCCTTCCCTCTATCAAACATGGCCTTCCCTCGATCAAATATTGCCTTCCCTGCATCAAACATGGCCTTCCCTGCATCAAACACAGCCTTCCCTCCATCAAATATTGCCTTCCCTCCACCAAATATCGCCTTCCCTCCATCAAACATGGCCTTCCCTCCATCAACATGGACTTCCCTGCATCAAACATGGCCTTCCCTCCAACATCTCCTTCCCTTGATCAAACATTGCCCTCCCTCCATCAAATATCGTCCTCCCTCCATCAAACATGGCCTTCCCTCCATCAAACATCACCTTCAATTCTGCTCCCACCAAACCAGAGGACGATTCCAAGCTGAATTTTCCAGCTTCCACGTTCTCCTCCCAACTTTTCCCCACCCCAACCCTGCTGGTTGAGCCCTCTGCGCCATCATCACCGCCACCACAATTTCCCTCTGTTTGTGGCAGATTTCCACTCTCCCCAGCCCTGATGGACAGTCCAGCTCTCAGCGAGGTTTTTGGGGCTGGAATTTCCATTCCAGTTTGTTCTCGTGGCCCCGATGAGCTCCCAAAGAGCTCCTCACGTGCGTGTGGTGATGGAGCGCTCTCCCCCTCTCCCTGCTGATGTATTTTTAGCCTTGATCCCTGCATTAGGGAAAAGTCACCCTCTGAAAAGAGCAGCTTTATTGCCAAACGGCATTAGCACAATGAGGGAAAATCRCTCCTAATTTTTATAAATTATCTCATCATCTGCAACTAATTAGCAGCTGCGGGAAGAYGGGGGATAAAAAGCTCCGCTCGCCCCAGAGAGATGAGCTCGGAGGTGTTGAGAGCTCAGACATCCCTGCTGGTCAAGGATTCCATGGGAATTCTCTCCCAGAGAGAGGATGAGGAGCTGTGCAGCCCCTTCCCCAGCACCACGGAGCCATCAGGGCTGAGAGGAACCTCTGGAGCTCATCCCCACACTGCAGCTTAGCTGGAAACTTTATTAAAATCCAATCCAATCAAGCTGCTGCGAGTCTCCATTCTCCTTACCCTTGCTCCTGGGCGCTTGTGCCTCTGTAAATGTGTCTATAAAAGCGAAATGAGCGAGCAGCCAACGGCTAAGCGGCACTTAATCAGAAGAAAATGTATGCCCTGGTGGATAGCAAACTGCTATTGAGGTGGGGAGCRGGGAGACAGGAGAGAATAATCAGCTACAAATGGACAACCAGATCAATCTCCCGCTGCAAAAAGCGAGAGCACATCTGGTTAGACACCASCCCCGGTGAGTTGTGAGAGAAATATTTATTTGCAGCTGGCGGCGGGAGAGGGAAGGGAGATGCTGCTCTGCCCGGCCTCGGAGGTGCCTGAAGGAAAATCCAACCTGGAATCAGCCAGAGAGGCCAGGACATCGCTGGACAGGCTTCCCATAGCTCATCCAGCTGAAAGAATAAGGGGAAAATGTAAAAAATCGTAAAAATCCATCTCTTCTCCAGCAGGAGAGCCCCTCTGCTCCATTCCCTTAAGTGTCAGTCAGGCAGGAGACCCCAAAGCTTTAAACACCAAAGGACTTTTACACCTCTGATTCCCAAAAGTGCCTTAATTTAATACAGAGCGCTTCAGCATTAGGAGAAAATGGGATTTGGGACTTGGAAGGCCCCGAGGGAAAATCTCCTTGGAGAGGGGCATCGCTGCAAAGGGGATTATCACCATAATCACAAGATTAGTGGAATAATCCCGGCCCAGAAGAGAGGTTTTGTTGTCTGCAAGACGCTCAGCACCCTCCTGCTTTCATGGAGCTGCGGTGCAGAGCGGGGTCAGATGGAGTTTGAGGAATAACTTGGGGGAAAATCCAARCTGGGCYWTGGAGTCCCATCCCAAAYYCATCAGGGTGGCACTGCTGGGTGGCCTCGGGCCAGTCCCATCTCCCAAACCCTGACACCACAGCACATCCTAATTGACTTCTCACCCCCTTACAACCCCTCTCTGCTTCATTTTTTGCTCTTTCATGGATTTAATGCATCCATGGAGCTCGAGCCTCCTAAAAAGAGCAAAAAAACACCCCCCAAGAAATTCAGCCCTTCCAAAAGAAAACATGACATGCCAGGGAAAATAAAGTAAAACAAAATAAAATAAACCTCCCCTCCTAATCAGCCAGCCTGGCTCTTCTAAGGAAGCTCTTGCACAGTTGAATTGCACAAAGTAAACAAATAATTACCAGCTATTTTCTTCTATAGGTCAAAAAGCAGATTAGCAAGCTGAGACTGAAATCTAAAGCATGAGTGTGGCGTGCCCGGGCTTACAAAAAGCAAGAAAAAAAAAGAAAAAATGCCAGAACCCTGCACAACCACTCAGCTCCTGCTGCTCTTGGTACCACAAGAGATCCAGCCTCTCCCCCCACCCAAGTGTTGATAACTTGGCTGGAAAAACACCTAAACCCTATGCTAATATTTTGCATTTCCAGATTTGCAGCTTTTTAACCAAATCCGCTCGGATTCAGCACCCGGGGAATGGTTTCCTGAGAAGAGAAAACCAGAGTTCTGTGTTTCTCCTGGAAATGCTTCATCCAGATGCCTCAAAACCCAGGGCTGAGCTCTGCTGCCAGAACCACCAGGGAGAGAGGCGAGAGATGGAAACAGCAACGCCCGCATTAAACCCCATTGTACTTTTCACTTTTTGCAGCTGAAAGCAAAATCCAGCAGCCCCGAGCCCATTGTGGAACTGGGAAGGGGTGAGAACTTTAGGTCAAGGAGGTTGTGATGTTTTTTCCCCTCACAGAAGCCGCTTTAATTCATCCCTGGCAGAGAAAAAAATCCATAAAAGCAGCAGGGAAGGGATGAGATCCCAAGCACCAAGCAGCTCCCAGAGAGCAGGAGCTTCAGCCCTGCCAGGTTGTCCTGACCCTGCACAGATTACTGTGTTTTTCCCCCAAAATAAAGCTCCAAAAGCACGGAACAGACAGACAGGAACCTGTTGCAGCTCCCTGCAGGTGCTGGCTCGGGCAGAGCTCACAGCAGAGAGTGCTGGATCCTTTCCAGATGGAGAGGGTGGGGAAGGGCASAGAACAGAGCCAGGACATTTAAAACAAAAAT
>NW_026623759.1:375803-387283 GCF_030028575.1 Malurus melanocephalus | reverse complement strand
TTTTTTTTTTTTTTTTTTTTTTTTTTTTTTTTTTTTTTTTTTTTTTTTTTTTTTTTTTTTTTTTTTTTTTTAATTTTTTTTTTTGTTCTCACTTCACCTCTCCCTGCTAGAAACCGTCCCTGCTTTCATGCTGGAGGTGGCTGATTTTAGCAGCAGGAGAGGAAATTTCGGAGCCAGGGCTCTTCAAATGGAGCCACCAAATCTTTCCGAGGTTAATTGATTCTCTGAGCATGAGGACACAGCTTCCAAAAGCGCGCTCAGTGGCGTGAACTGCTCCTCTAAAACTCCCCGTGCTGCCAGCAAATGCCTGGAAATGCTTCCCAGCTCCTSACAATGAAATCTGACAGCCCCAGGACAACAAACAGCCACGGATCCGTCACACGCTGTCATTCAAAAGGGCAGGAAGTGGGAAATTGTAAAATCACACAATAGTTTGGGATGGAAAGGAACTTAAAATCATCTCATCCCGCCCCTGCTATGGGCAGGGACACCTTCCACCATCCCAGGGTGCTCCAAACCCTGTCCAACCTGGCCTTGGACACCTCCAAGAAAAGGTGTTGCCCTTTTCAACTTAGAAATGAAATTGGAGATTGTTTTAACACAGGAGGGGATATAAAAGTGGGGCTTTGTTGGAGAAGCCATGGAAGAATATCCACAAAAAAATCCCACAGGGGTGAATGGAGTTTGATAGGTTTTAGGAAATTAATAATTGATAAAAAGCACCAATTAGGAGGACAAGGGGTGATGTGATTCCCCCCAGGTCAAACCCTTTCTCTGCAGCCCCCCACCCTCAGTCCCAGCTGTGTTTCTTTATGAAAATGGGTCTCAAARAACTCTTGGTTCTCAGGAAGAGCCAGGATGGGATGGGGGCTTTGTGCCCCCCTGGGGGTTTGGAGATCTGGAATGGGTTTTGTTTTCCAGCTGGAGAAAAGGGCAGAGAAAAGTCCTGTGAAGGTTACAAATGTATAAAAGGAAAAAGGCAAAAATCATTGCAGCATCACAGGATGGAGCAGCCACGGCTTCTCTGGGAAAATCATGGGGAGAAGGATGAGCAAAGGCAGCAGAGGCTCCAGATTTTTATCTCTGTCCAGAAATATCCCACCCTGAGCAGCAGCAGAGCCTCCAACATCCTCAGAGGAGCAAACACCTTCACTCCCACCCTGTGCTTTGCTGGACTTTCCAGAGCTCTTCCATCCAGGCTGGGAGCTTTCTAAACCTTTTTTTTTTCCCAAGGAAATCTGTGTTTGTGTCCGACTCAGGACCCTCCTCGTGTCCCTGAGTGATCACCCCCATTCTCTCCCTGGTTTTGTCCCCAGCTCTGCAGGGCTGAAAGGGCTGGAACAGAGTTCAGAGCCTTCCCCTGCCCAACAACAACCCCAGCTGCCTGAAAATAAAACTCTGGAGCTCATCAAGCAGCTCTGACCACTGAGGGTGCTTAATAAAGATTACTTTGCTACAGCKCTGCTCGCCTGAGGCATCATTTGCTCCTAATGAGAGGCTCCGTGGGATTTAAAGGCACGAGGGAAGAGCAGGATTTCAAGCACGGCTGATAAAAATGAGGTTTCTGCTCTAAAACCTGAGTTTTGGRAAGCTCAGAGCCCTCTCCTATCCTGGTGATGCTCCTTAAATCAGGAAGATCATGGGATTTCTGAGTGTTGCTGGAAGGATGAAGTTCATCCCAGTGAAACAACGCCAAAAAAWTCCACTGACATGGATGGAAATGCAATGGATGATAAATATTGAAGGCCTGCAGCTGCCAGGCTCTCTCGGGGTGTGGAATAAAACATCTGAAATGCCAAAGACAAAAAGCAGAATGGACTTGAGGCTGGAAAAATGGGAATAAGGACGAGTGGGGGCAGCTGAGCACGACCAGGAAACCTCTCAGCAGGGGGAGGAAAGGGGAGAACGGGGCCATCCTGTCCTGGTGGGGTTTTTGTGGGTCAGACCCATTGCAAAGTGCAGTGRGGGAGATGCTGAGCACACAAACACACCCCAAAACACAGATCCTGTGGGGTCCTGCGCACCCCAAAGGCTGTGGGGCGGGGTTGGGAGAGGATGGATCCTGTAAGGAATGAGATCCTCAGCCAAAGCCACATCACAGCTTCCCAGCCTTCACTGCCCCCCTGGGCTTGGCAAGGAGATCACAGAGTTTGGAGCTCCTGTGGGATGGATGAGCCTCGGGCTGCAGCTCAGGATTCAGCCTGGCCTGYACCTCCACCGTAGGAAACAGGAATAATTACAGAGGGCAGTGATCAGCACTCCCTGCAGCAAGGCTGGGGACACAGAGCCCTTTCCTCACCTTCTTCCAGCCCTAAACTCCCCCTGAACACAATTCCAGCTGCAGGAGGTATGAGAACCTCTGTCAGGGTGCTGGACAAGCACAGGAAAAGAGATAAAAATGCAGGATGGGCTGAGCTCTGCCTGCAGCCAGCTTTATCAGCCCTTCTGACAGCAACCAGGCTACCAAAAATGTCGTATTTACTGCAGACAGAGTCCTTTGAACAGAAAAGGGCATAATCCAGGTGGGTTATGCAGAGCCTGGGCTGGAATTTGATCCTGGATTCCTGAATCCCACTGAGCCTCCCAACCCACCAAGGACTCGGAGCTGATTCTGCTCTCAAAACTGAAAAAGAATGAAAACTCACAAATCCTCCAAGTGAAGAAGATGCTCTGAAACCGCAGAGTTGCATAACCAAGAGGAAAATCAGACCACATCAATCCCTCCTKGYGSTTTTGTCCCTTGTACCAGGTGCCCSTCTGAGCAGGGACYGTCACATCCAGGCTCAGACCTCCAGCAGCCAAGAGCAGAGCTCCAAAAATGTTGAGAGAGGATCAGGWTCTCCCCTCCACGGGCGATCTGGGAAGCATCTGGAACAGTTCTGCTCAAAAACTGCCCTCCAGGAACAACATGGGACACCCAGTGTGTCACCTTCAACTCAGCAGAAGGTGGCACTCACTTTTTTATCATCCCATCCCAGGAAAAAAAAAACAAAAAAAACACCTTGAACAAAGCTCAAGCCACGTCTACAGCAGCAAATAAAATCCTTGTGAAAGCACAAAGCACTCCTGAGCCAAGGATCTCTGCTGTGGCTCTGTTTTACAGGGTGATGGCACAGCTGCTCCTTCCCCTCCATCCCATCCCTGCCCCTCCACGGGCTGAGCTCTCCCCTCAGCACATTAAAACCCRGTTTATTTAATAAGGCAGTGCTCTAACAAGGGTAATCCACTGATGATTTCACTCATTTAAACCCTATTTTATCTCGACCAAGTAGACTTATTTCCATTTAACAATCTTAATTCTTTTAGCACTTCCCAGCTCCCAAATTGGCTTCGACAGCAGCATTGACATTCAGCCATCACTTTCACGTGGAGCTGCATTTAGTCTCTCCAAGCCCCTACAGCGTCTGGAGGTTCACGAGGAGTTCATTAGTGATGTTTTTGGGAAAGGAGCCGTCCCTCCCTGCAGTCTCCTGACATCTCCAGCCCTCATCTGGCAGGGATGGAGTCAGGGCTGAGCTGTTTCTGTGCTCAGAGCTCTCCCATCTCCATCTCTCTGCATTCCCTGGGCTCTGAGCTCTCCTTCAGACAGGATCTTCCCCTTCTGCTGCTTCCCAGACTGTCCCCATTGCTCTTCTCCGCAAAGGACACCCCAAAGAAAGGCTCTGGGCTGCGATGCCACCCTAACATGGCACAATCCTCTTGTATGATTGTCCAGTGATAAAATGCCCTGTTTTCCCTACCTGCTCACAGCCTTTTCTGCCATGGGTTGTGCCCGGGGTTCTTCTCTCCCTCCAGTGCTTTTCACAGCTGCCATCCCACAAAAAAAAAGCCGATTTTACTCTTTCAGATCCTTCCATCCTTCCCTTTTCCCTCAGCATTTTTTATTCCAGCAATTTTGATCTCAGGAGGAAGAGGAGCACAGAGGGAAGGGCAAGACCCACCCCTTCCCCTGCTCAGTCAGCACTCGCTCTCCACTCCTGGGATTGGGATTTCTCCAAGGGCTGTGTGTCCCTAACACCTGGATCTGGAGAGTGGGAGCTGCTGGATCCCAGCCAGGACAATTTGGGATTTTTCAGGGTTGGTGTGGCACGGAGCCAGCAGCGCTGAGCTCAGAGGGGCACTCGAGAGAAGTGCCCAAAGCGCCTCTCCTGGGAAAGCTGCCCAGGACAAGGACAGGGGAAGGTGCCAGGAGTGACAGAGCAGGAGGAGCAAACCCTCAGCAGGGTTTGGAGCACAAAAAAAACCCTTCCCTGCCCTCCCAGGGTGGGGATCACAGCTCTGCTCCCACAGGCTGGAACTGGGGTGGCTTTTTGTCTTYCTGCTCTCCCCACCCTTCCCAGGAAGGTTCTAACGGCTCCCAGGGAACAAATTCAGCTTTATCTCAGCTCACCTGGAGGAAATTGGGCCTCTACTCCAAATCTGCAAGGCTCTCCTCCCCATCACTGCCTGAACAGGACCTTCAAATCCCATCATGGTCACCACAGACCTTCAGCTCCCTAAAACCAGGGCGTTTTTCAGCCAGAGGTGCCCCATCCTCTGGAGCCTTTCCCAGAATTGTCCTGCCTGCATGGAGGATTTAACCAGATTTTCTCACTCCACCCAGCTCCTCATTCTCCTGCTCACTTCAGATGGTTCTTAGCACACAAGTTAATTGCTCTGTGGGGAGGAACAGATCTGGAGCTCAAAGCGTCACCGAGGCTGGCACGAAGCTTCCAGGTGCCCCTGGCTGCCAAGGCAGCTGCTCAGCGGGGCGGTGACGCTCACCCCAGCACGGCTCTGGGGATGAAATTGAATCCAGCCCTGCAGGGAAGTGAAATCCATCCTYCCTGCTGCCCACACGCATAGCCAGGGGCGAGGGGCTGGGCAGGAATCCGTAATGCAGCCTCATGCACAATCCCATCTCACGCCACACTGGAGCTCTCTGCAGAAATTCCAGCTTTGCTGAATTTGGCTCCGAGTTGGAATTCATTTTGSCAGCTGTTTAGGCAGGGAACCAAGGATCTTTCATTCATGTAATTGACTTTTTTATTCATATATATATATGAAAAAATAATGAAAGAAATTGCAGAGTAGCTCATGCTATCAGTAGCTTTCTCTGTGTGAAGCAGAAAGATTTGTATTAAAAGTGGCTCAGCAGCTAAATACACAAAGTGCTGCCCAGGGGCAGGAACAGTATTTAGATATAAAACAAGTTACATGACTCTCAGATCCTGATCCTTGGCTCCGGGAGAATGTTTAATATTCAGGAACAAATGTAAAAAGCCAGACCTTTGATGCAAAATTCTGCACATGCACCTATCCGTGCCTGTCCTCTGTCACCCCGCCACAGCGCGGAGGAGATAAACGCGACCTTTCCGCTGACCGACCCCTCTCTGCATGGCTCCTCTGCTGAAATTTCCCTTTTCCTGCTGAATTAGCACCTGTTTCCATCCCAGCCACCTTCCAGGGCCACGCAGGACAGGGCAGCAGCTGCTGCTGTGCCCAGGGGCACCCCAGCTCCTGCCGCACTGGTGGCGAAATGGCTTTCGATAAACAAGAGGGCGAAGAAATAGAACGTTGATTTGCTGCTTAAGTAACGTGGCTCTTTTCCATAACTACCAGCCGGTTTCCCCATCCAGCTGCTCTGCACGGAGAGATCTATATCTCTATAATATGTGTGTGGATGTATAATGAATCAAAACAAAGCTTAGAGGCCTCCTGGGGTGGATAATATAACCTGCC
Source organism: Malurus melanocephalus (assembly GCF_030028575.1). Classification (NCBI taxonomy): domain Eukaryota; kingdom Metazoa; phylum Chordata; class Aves; order Passeriformes; family Maluridae; genus Malurus; species Malurus melanocephalus. The sequence goes on along the minus strand of NW_026623759.1, from coordinate 381,562 downwards.
TCTCGGACATTAATGAATAGGAAGAGATCAGGAAAAATAACTCCGCCACCGAGGTGCAAAAGATGGAAAGAGACGATCTGTCTGGATGAATCCRCGTCCCTCCTCGCTCCATGCCCTGTGGCACTGATCTAAAATATAAATCTGCTTATTATTTATTATTCATATTATTATAGCGCTGGATTCCTCTGCTGGAGACCGGCAGCTCATTACGTTTTATGTGGCAAAATCGCAGCCTGGAGAGGGGCATGGAGCCCTCCCACACCAGGCAAGGGGCACTGGGATCTGCCCAATGCCATGGGCACCTTCCCCTCACCCTGCTCTGCACCAAAACCCTCTTTTTTTTTTTTTCTGAATTTCCCCACAGGATGAGGCTGAGTTGATTTTTAARCCAAACGCATCCAATCCCGATCAAATAAAATTCACGCAAAAACCTCTACGGTGGAGGGAGCCACCAATACCCACCTTGTTGGTACCCAGCCCTGCCCATCTGCCAGACAGGCCCCTCTCAGTGCTGAGAACCAAAGTCAAACCAAGCAGGGGTGCAGGATTTCTGTCCCCCAGGATTTCTGTCCCCCAGGATTCACCCACGGCTCACCCCGGTTCCCGCTCGGAAGCGCTCGCGTTCCTCCCGCAGTTTTCTCTCACACTTCCATGGTGCTAATGAGATCCTGCCTCTGCAGGCTGCGAGGCTGCTGAGCTCAGCCCCAGGAAAATCTGCATCCACGGGTTTGGTGGGGATGGAGTGCAAATCTCCCACCCTGCGCTCACCACCAGCCGCAGCTGAGCTTCAACGCCCTGCCCTGGGGTCCTGCACCAAAATCTTTCAAGAGAACACCTCAACCAGATCATTCCAGAGAAAAACAGGTTAAATGAATGACTGCAGCAGTCACCAGACCCTCTCTGAGCAGTTTCAGTTGCCTTTTCCTGAGTAAAACCATCTCATTGTATCTTGGAGTAGCCTCCGTGGCAGAGCTGTCTTAACAAGATCACTGAGGATAGGGAGGGTAAAGGAAATGGGGCAGTGGTGAATAGTGGAGAACGGCAAAGAATCCRAGGATAAAATCTGCCCAGAGAAGCTGTGACTGCCCCTGGATGTGTCCAAGGCCAGGTTGGATGAGGCTTGGAACAACCAGACCCARTGGAAGATGTCCCTGTCCATGGCAGAGGGGTTGGAACTGGGTGATCTTTGAGGTCCTTCCAACCCAAAGCATTTGGGATTTGCTCTCAGTCTAAATGAGGCTTTGCTGAAGGGCCTGGCATCCATACAGGCGGTTTTTTAAAAAAGAAATATTTATGCACATAACTCAAAAAGCATAAATAAGACATCACTYCCCTAGAAGAATAATCAGAACAAAATTAACAGGGCCGACAGCAAATGAATATTGTATTTTCTCTACCTCTCACCACTCCACAGCAGCAAATGATAAATCACTGTGAATCCACTTTAATGAACKTAACCAGGTCTTTTTAATATTGTGGAAAATATCAATATTGTATCCCAATAACTGCACCCTCCTCCCAGCCCACTCCCCAAGCCAGGCTGGGATTAAACCCCAATCCTAATGACGAGGGGAAAGGTTTTCCAGCAACAGCACCACCATGTGAGCCCTGCAGATTGTTCCTGTGCTCTGAGCTGAGCACAACAGCCTGGCTGGGTTCAAAGCCAGGCTTARGCCATTCCTCTGCTGGGGAACAGCAAATCCACAGCCACGTTATCCCAGATCCATCAATATCATCCTTCAAAGGGTTTGGATGAGGCAGAGCTGCTCGAGGAAAGGGGTTTGTGCTTTGTGTGTGTTAAATGTTCCCAGCAGGAGGGAGAAGAGGAGTTTCAAGCTGTGTGAGCCAGCTGCAAACAGGAGATGGGGAGCTGGGGATGGYACAAAACCTGTCACAAACCCACTGCAGTCAAAGGCACAGCTGGGCTTCCCCCATCATCTCAGCCCTGCACCTGGGAGGAAGGGTTTGGTACCTGCTGCCATCAGCATCCTTCTTCCACCAGCACACAGAAGATGCCTAAGGATTTTAATTTCTGTATTTTCCATGTCTCTGTAACCCTGAGATTCAGTGTTTAACTCCAGACTCCACAGACAGTGCTGAGCTCCTGCTCTCCCATTTTTACACAAAACAATTYCTCTGCAGCCCCARAYTCAAGGACACCTCCCTGGGCCAGGCCCCAAGAGATGGAAAGAACAGAGAATTGGGGGAGCCAAGTTGGAGTTTTTGACTGCATTGGCTGCAGCTGCAATTGGAGGATTCAGCCCCGATTTTGTGCAAATGGACAAAAGTGAGAAAGGGTGAAAAAGCCGTGAGCCATTGTCCATTGTGGGTGCAGCCCCTGGCTGGGCTGGGACTGCCCTGRATGGYCCTGAAGGCCCTGCAAKAACAGAACTGCTYTGGATTCTCTCRATTCTGTCTGAGCTCTGCTTTAGGTGAGCCAGATTTAGGCATCACAGGATTTAGGCTGCACCTTCATCATCAGAGCCACCAGCACCCTTTAAAATGTTAATGCTGCCCTGTGGGATCCTCCCTGCAGCGCCTGCAGGAGAATTCTGTGTCCTGAAGGAGCTGAGCTCAACTCTCTCCATTCCGCTGCCGTCATCACTCATTTTCTCCTCAAGTTTTTAACGCTCRTTTTTAACCTGTCTCAGTCCTGCGGTTCAGACGCTCTTGTGGACAAACTGCACCCACCAGGGCACCTTTACTGAATGGAAAAGGTGGCTGAGGACATGCTGAACACCTCAGGAGGGTGATTGCAGGAGATCCAGAACTGTAGGAACGATGCTGTGCTACCCACRGYCGTGMCGGAGGGATGGGCTRGGAATAAAGGAGCACCATAAAACCRTGAGAATGCAGGAAAAGCTCCAGCCTGCCTCTTTCCACCTCCTTCAGCACAAACAGACAAATTCCAGGGGTTTTCCACAGCTCCACGTGCTCTGGGGTGMCCCAGGAATGTTTTCTTGCYGTGAAAAGCCRGATTGGGATTGTTCAGCCTGGAGGAGAAAAGCTTTGGGGTGAGCAAATTGTAGCGTTGCAGCACCTGAAGGAGCTGCAGGAAAGATTGACAAGGGTTTGGAGTGACAGAACAAGGGGGAATGGTTTCAAATTGACAGAGAGCAGGTTTGGATGGGATATTGGGAAGGAATTGCKCCCTGTGAGGGTGGGGAGGCCCTGGAATAGAATTCCCAGAGAAGCTGTGGCTGCTCCTGGATCCCTGRAAGGGTYCAAGGCCAGGCTGGATGGAATTTTKAGCAATCTGGGATGGTGGGAGGAGGATTTTTGAGGTCCCTTCCAACCCAAACCATTCMCTGATTCTGTGATTTTGCACTCAGAGCAGGCACGGGAGATTCACAGCCCTTCAGGCGCTCCAGAATTCTGGAATCACGCCTAGAACCAAGGACAAACACCCCAGAGTGACACCCCCAGCACCAGTTTGTGCTCCAGAGCTCCATGAACCCAAACTGCTTCCCTGGTGGATGAAACCACGGAGCACTGGGATGGCAAGGACAGCTCCAGAGCTGGACCAGGAGGGCACAAACAGTTTAAGGCTGAAGAAACAGGTTTGCACTGATGGATTTTTTCCTTCCGCTGTGTATCAGGGAGAGAAATAGAGCATTCAGCAGCCTTCAGGTGCTCCTCCAGAGCCAGAGACCCGGGGAAGGTCACCCTGGAGCCCACGTTCTGCTTAGTCCCTCGCACAGATGATCCCTCTCTAGCTCACTGCAATGCAACGCTGGCTGTGGGTCCTGGCCAGCCCAGCAGAAATTCACTGTCAGCTCAGAGGTGAAGCAATCTGCTGCCTCTGAACCCCACSGGGGGATGGCAGGGCCAAAATCCACCCCAAACCCCCCAAAAAAGCAGCAGCAGGGAAGCTCAGAGCTCGGCTTACAAGCCAAATGCCCCTGACTCAGCAGCACCGTGTTTGCTCCTGCCTGCAAGCCAAGAGCTGCAGGAAAATCTCTTTTTGGCATTGGAGAACTCRCCCTGACATTGCCCAGCTCACCTCCCATTACCCACCACATCCCTGTGCATTCCAGCAGCCTTTTATCAGATGGTTTCCAGGATTGTTTTAAACGTTTGTTCGCATTTTCTTTGAATATTTAAATGTTGTTGCCGGGCTGTTTTTCCTTCCCCGCGCAGAGCGTTGATTTATGTTGCCAGATACCAGATCTCCCTGCCTTGCCAAAAGCACGCATTTGGGAATGATTTCAGGGCTGCTGGTAATATTTTCTCCCCTCTTTTTATCCCGCACTTTTATTTTTATGAACTTTTTTGTTGGAGGCGCCGTAAAAACCAAACCGCGGCTTGAAGAAACAACGCTCGTCAAACCCCCCCCGACCGAACCGAGCTGGGAGGCAGCTGCTCTTCCCACCTGCAAACTGCTGCACAGATTTTGAGTTTCCAGTCCTTAAAAGCTTAAAAGCACAGTCCCAAGTCTCAAACACCTTCTCTTTTCACCCAGGAGGGGTGGGTAACAAGCAGATGCCAAGTTTTCAGCTCTGTGCTGTTGAGGATCTCCCCTTTTTTGGGGGATTTGTTCCCCAAACCTCACAGTGCTCCCCCCAAAGAAGGATTTTGATGATAATTCACTTTCCATCCCTTCCACTTTTTGCTGGCTCGAGTGGAGGATGTGCCCATGGAGGTGAAATTCAGGCAGCAGGGCCGGGACGGCRCTCCACGTGAATCACAAACGCCRGGGCCATAAAACACCCGGCCACCCYTGCCAGGCTCCTGCCAGCTCACAGCCTCCCTGCCCATATTTCCTCAGCTGCTTCACGCTCCACTAGCAGAGGGGAGAAGTAATTTTGCTTCAAGTGTGTCACCTGTGGAAGCTGCAAAATGGGGACAGGAATGGATGAGCCGCTTATCCACAACAAATAGTTAATAAAGGCAGMGGCTGGCTCCGCAGGGAGCAGCCAGGGGAGGCAGCTTCCTTCCCAAACAACAGAGAAAAGTGTCAATACTTGGAGGAGAGTTTCATTATCGGGTTTCTGGATGCATTTCTGCTCCCTAATCCGCGCAGGCTGCCAGGGAAAATGATGGTGCCTCTGGCTGAGCGCTGTTTGATAYGGCCAAAAGGAGSCTGAGCTCATGGGGTTTCCTTAAAWTGGGGTGGTTTTGGGGTTATCAGAGTTCTTGTGGCACACCTGGATTTGGGCTCCAACCCTTTGCTCATCGACGGAGGACAAATACATTTGTGACAGAGAAATATTTAATTTTATGGGGAGTTTTGGAGAGGGGGTTGGACAGGGCTGGGGGCAGTTTAGCTCCTCAGTGAGGCTTTAAATTTACACAGAAGAGCAAACTGAACACCGTGAAAGTCAACACAAACATGWAAAATTCACCATGAACTGCATCTCATTTACAAGAGGAAGGAGAGAACATTCCCAAAATTGAGGAAGGACTTCAGCAAGTRTGTCYRYTCATYATAAACTGCATTTCATTTACAAAAGGAAGGAGAGAACAAATTTCAGGGACGAGCTCAGCAAGTGTGTCCACTCATCATAAACTGCATTTCAYTTACAAGAGGAAGGAGAACATTCCCACAATTTAGGGAGAAACTCAGTGTGTAAACTCATCCCAAACTGCATTTCATTTTTTTTTATAAAAGCAAAGAGAACATTCCCAAAATTCAGGGAGGACCTCAGCAAGTGTGTCCATTCATCATAAACTGCATTTCATTTACAAAAGGAAAGAGCATTGCCAAAATTCAGAGATGAGCTCAGTGTGTCAAACTCATCATAAACTGCATTTCATTT
>NW_026623759.1:372802-375488 GCF_030028575.1 Malurus melanocephalus | reverse complement strand
GCATTTCATTTACAAGAGGAAGGAGAGAAAATTCCCAAAATTCAGGGAGGAGCTCAGCAACTGTGTCCATTTATCATAAAGTGCATTTCATTTACGAATGGAAGGAGAGAACATTTTTCTCATCGTGTCAGCCCCACCAGATTGGGAACATCCCACCGAGGCAGGGAGGATTTTCCCCCTCCAGGAACTCCCCCAGGCGTGCACTCACCAATCCTCAGGGAATGGGGGCTGGCCCAAATCCTCATCAGCCACAGCAGAAGGAGCACCAGAGGCGCCAAGACACGGAGCATCTTCCATAAATCCTCATGGAGCCCTGCGGTGGTCTGGGCATGACATAACTCTGCAGGGAAACAAAACCTGTGAGCCCCTCTGCTCCATCCCACAGCACAAAGCCTCTATTTACCCGAGGAGGAGGAAGTTATTTACAGACTATAAATTATTCAGGGTTTGGAATCAAACTGGGCAGAGAGATTCTAGCAAAAAAAAAAAAAAAAAAAAAATTAAATTAAAAATAAAAAGGGAATGAAACACGAGGAAAACTCCAAATATTTCATCTTGGCGTTTTTTAGTGTTTCAACAAAAACAAGTGGAAATCAATATTGAGTCACATCTCTGACTTCTCACCCACACCCCCCCTTCCTTATTTTTTTTCCCACTCAAAGCAGCCTGCAACTCATTATATAATACTGATTTCTGCATTTAGGATGGGACAAAACATTATCATAGCAAAACATGATTCGAGGGATGGGTTTGGGAGGCAGAAAGTCACTCTGGCTTCACCAGGCTGGAAACCAATTCCTCACCACAATTCCAGTCCCCTCCTTCCATCCCTTTCGGGAAAAAAAGGGTTCAGCACAAGCCAAGAGCATCATTCTTTTTGTCTTCACCATCCCAACACACAGAGGTCCAAGTTCCAAAGTCAAAACATGCCCAAAACGAAGGGCAGCAGGCRGGGAATCCACAAACTCATCATCAGCACAGATTTTGGCACTGGCTCATCCCACMGCAGACTCCTGCAGCCCAGTTAATCAAATTTGTAACAAATACGACTTTAAACAGCTTCGTAAAGGGCAGATTTTRCTTTATAGAGAGGAAAAAAATAAAAAAGGGTTGTCTCTGGAGTTGATAAAATTATCTCCACAGGCAGCAATGTCCTTAAATGCTGACTTTGAGTGTTTCATCTGTTCCCTTATCTCCCTCCAGTTCGCTGGCAAACATTCTCACACTGCTCCATTTGTCTCCTTCTTGGGCCAAAGACCCAAGTCCTGACACAGGCAAAGTCTTTAATCTGCCTTTGAAGTCACCAGGAGTTTTGTCCGAGGCAGACGCAGCTTTTTGCTCACAATTTTTCAATTAATCTATTTTTAGATTGCATTTAGCCTTCCTCCAGCTTGTCTCAGCACTCTCCGCAGGGACCTTCCCCTCTYGCAGACGGGAAATACAGAGGCAGGGCCACGAAAATTTAAAAAATCTGGGGAGCCCTGGGACATCTCAGCTCCCTGGGGTTGATTTCTTCCTTGGGATTCTCCCACCCTCAGCTCTGCCTCCTGCTCCCCAGCTCTCTCCATCCCAAAAAATTGAGGGATTTCAGCTCAGCTGTCATCAAAAGCATCCTGATTTCAGCACGCTCAACCCGTTTTGAAAATCCAGAAATTTCCCCAAAACCGCCTGGAAAACGCCAGCCACCTCTGTGAAGGGCAACAGCAATTTTCTCTGATTTTYTTCCCCCTCTTTTCAGTGGGAGCTCCAGAGTAATTCCTGAGGAAGAGAAGCCCTAAAAGGTTAAGCCCATGGTAAATTGGTTACTGAGAAGCAGCAGAGAGAGATTGTGGAGCAACGTTATCATTTGAGCACTTCGCAGCAGTTATTTCCAAACTTCCCAAGGTTTTTTTTTTTTTTTTTTGTTTGTTTTTTTTTTTACAAAACAGCAGGAAAATATCAGGTTCTCTCCCAGCCCGGAATGTGGGACTGGAGCTGGTGGAACACACACAGAGACAGGCAAGGACAGAAACAGGGACGGGGACAGCAGGACAGAGTGAGCTTTGACACCCAAAGGGTTTCCTCATGCTCAGGTCTGGTTCTAAAGCTGCTGCCCAATGCTCACAGTCATATTTTCCTCCTTTTGAAGGTCCTTTTAAGCCCTTTTTAAGTCCTTTTTGGTACTTTTAAGGTCCTTTTTAAGTTTGTTTAGGTACTTTTATGGTCCTTTTTTAAGTTTGTTTAGGTYCTTTTAAGGTCCTTTTTTAAGTCCTTTTAGGTCCTTTTTAGGTCCTTTTAGGTCCTTTTTAGGTACTTTTAAGGTCTCTTAAGGTCCTTTTAAGGTCATTTTTCAGGTCCTTTGAGGTCTTTTTTAGGTCCTTTGAGGTCTTTTTTAAGTCCTTTGAGGTCCTTTTCTAAGTCTCTTTAGGTCCTTTTAAGATCCTTTTTGGTCCTTTTTAGGTCCTTTTAAGGTCCTTTTAAGGTCCTCTTTAGGTACTTTTAAGGTGTCTCAAGGTTCTTTTAGGGCCTTTCAGGTCCTTTTAGTGCCCTTTTCAGGTCCTGCTTCCTGCACTGCCACCCCCAGYGCTCTTTCCTTGTCAGCCCCTGGTGTTTAACAGGGATCCAAACTGGGATCAGGGCAGGGAAAAGTTGGGAAGAAACCCCTCAATTCCCATCCAAACAGGAGGGAAATGGTTGAGGAGGATGC
>NW_026623759.1:367218-371070 GCF_030028575.1 Malurus melanocephalus | reverse complement strand
TTTTTACCCGAGCAGGAGTTTGGAGGGGGCTTTGGTGTTGATGGATCTCTCGCTCTGCCTCACCAGAATTTGATGAATGGTGAGAAAACGCAGCTCGAGCGGAGCTGGAGCGATCCTGGCAGCTGAGACAACAAATTTAACAGCTGTGGAGTGGCAAAAAATTGGGGGGAAACTGTCAGGAAATATCAACAAACAACTTAACAGCGCCTTTTTCATCCTTTGGGCAGGCGAAGAGAGATCTCTGCTTTTGTGAGGCTTCATCTGCAGAGAGGCTCGGGTTTAAATGGAACAGCAAAGGAGGAAAGGGCCTGAAAAACCTGAAAAAAACATCTCAACAAGTGGCTGTTGCTCCAAAAAACGTCTCAGGGGGAGGGGAGAGCTCCATTGCCAGCCTGCCCTGGGGCCACAGTGATGCGAGTTCGATTAAACTGAAAAATCGCTCCATTGAACGCCACCACCAGTATGTTTTGTGCTGTGAAAAAAAAAAAATGCATAATTAGCACGGGTAAATCATTACCACGAGGTGCTGTCGCAGTCAAAAACCTCTGAGAGGCTGAGAGAAGGATCGACGTCTCTAAAGGGAATGGATGGCTGGAATTACAGSGGTAAATTTGAGGGAAAAACCCACAAATTAAGGTCTGGATGGGGTGTAAACCCTCCACGCTGYGAGGAACTGGTGAAATTCTCATTTTTGAGGGCTGCAGAATCAGCCTTCGGGGCAAAGCTCCTCACAGAGCCTCTGGAAGCAGCCAGTGCTTAACAAGGATACTTAACAACACGAAACAGAGCTCGGTTCCAGTCTGGCAATTTCTATGGTCCCATAAAAACCACGTCTGGTTTTTAGATTTCATCAGCATTAAAGAGCCTGCTCTGCTCGCAGCACTCACGCCGTTGCCAGGGTTGGATCCACCCAGGGTGAGGGGCAGAATYTGGGGGATGTAAAGAACTTTGGGCTCCCCATCACATCCCACAGCTGCATCAGAGTCCTCCAGGTGACACCAGAGCAGGTGACAGCCCAGGGAGGGTGATATTAGTGATAAAAACCTGCTCAGCTGCTACAAAAAAATGGATTTTTATTTTTTTTTTTTAATTTTCATTCTCCTAGCTGCCTTCTTTTATCCCTCTCTTCTCCATTTTTTCCCCCCTCCACCCTTCGTGACTTCCAGAAAAAGAAGCAAGAAAACTTCAAGGAGAAAAGAATTCTGGAGGCAGCGAAGCAGAAGGACAAAATGTATTCCTGACATTTCTCGTCGCTGCGGATTATTTTCCTCAACTCTCCCCACTCTCGAGTCCTCTCATCTCAGAATTAGCAAAGCCTGATCAACTTTTGCTATCGCTGCTGGGAGATAAAAGACCCATGTCCCATCCTAATTCCTCACCCAGGCTGCACAGAGGCTCAGCTATCTCAGATGCCTCGGTATTATCAACCCCGGACCTGTGAGCACAAGGACACTTCAGCCTCAGGACATTTTTATTCAATTATCCTCCCCTCCTCAGGTTTATCACACCTCCCATCCGGCTGGGGCAGTGCTKGAGAGCTCTGCTGGTGCAGAAAAGTGAATTATGAGTGTGAAAACCCCGCCTGCCCCCTCACAAAAGTCCCTTTACAGCATTAAAACCCCTTTGCTGGGGCAGCTCGCTCAATGTGGGGATGGGTTTGAGCTGGGTCTGGGCTTGGGAATTCAGGCAGGGTTAGGATTAGGGTAAAGGTTAGGGTTTTAGGGTTAGGGGCAGGGTTAGGGTGTTAGGATTAGGAGCATTTCTGATAAATTTTGAGGCTCATTTTGGATAAATTCACTCGTTCACATCTCTCACCTCAAACAAGGTGTGAARCTGAGAGATTGCCCAAGTGCTGGCAGAGAGCAGAGTGGCAGTTAGGGTTAGGGTCAGGTTTAGGGTTAGGGTTAGGGCTGGGATCCAGCTCTGACCTGCTGTGCCCTGGCTTTYTGCACCCTCCTTTAAAGCCTTCAGCAAAAAAAGAACAAACCAAAACAAAACAAAACAAACAAAAAAAAACCCCCACAACAACCCTGTGGTGCTAAGAAAGCACACAGCATGAAGGATGTGAGTAAATCACCCCAAGAGCGGAGGTTTTGGGGTTGTTTGGTGTCACCCAGCTCACCCTCCCTGGCAGAGCCACCCGAGCCCCACCAATTCCCTGCCCTGGCACAGAGGACTCTGCTGCCTCTGCCCCATCCCTGTGCCAGCCCTTCCTGCTCCTGGCAGGGCACAGAACCAGCTCTGCCCGTGCCCCAGCCTGTCCCATCCCTGCTGAGTGACAATTTCCACCTTTCACACAGGATGGGGACAGCACCAACCATCCCAGCACATCCCTCCTGACACCACCCCATAAAACCTCCCCGGCTGTGACCATCTACAGATTGAAAAAACCGAGGAAAAAGGGAAAAACAAACCCACGTGGGGTTTCCTCCCTGCCCGGTGCCCACAATTTATTTTTATTAACAAACAATAGCAGTTAAAAGCGCCGCGGTTTCCCACGGCGAGGACGGCGTGAGWCGCTCTTAATTGGCTTGGAGCTGTAATTTGAAAGGGAAAATCTCCACCGGGCTGGGGGAAGAGGAAAAGATGCAGGTGGAGGGGAAGGCAGGGTTCCTTTGAGCTGGAGAGGACAGAAATTTGGCATTAATGACATTATAATGTCAGCTGTCATTAATGGGGTCACCCCAGCTCTGCTCCTCTGGTCCCACAGCCAGCACTTTTTCAATTTTTCACCCAATTCCCAGCCAAAACGCAAGGCTGAGTGTTGTTTGCCTCAGATAAAGCTCCTGAGCAGGTAAAAATCATCCAAAGAAGGTTAAAAATCATCTCCCAAGAAGCAAAAAGAGCTCTGTTTSCCTCGCCACCCCAGCAGGCACAACCCCCTCCATGCCCAGCCAAATTTCCCCATCTAAAGAGGCTTTCCCACCACATTTTCTTCCACATTTATTCAGCAGAAGGCTCCTGCCCGCTCTGCAGGCCATCACTTCCATTAAAGCACCTCTGGTGAGGCAGAAAGCAGAGCTCTGCATCCCAGCAGTGCAGGAGGGGATTTTTGGCAAAGGGAAATGCAAACTTGATCTCTCCAGCTGAGGTGGCCCGGGGACACGGGGAGGTGAGCAGAGCCTGAGCTGCTCAACAAGTCCCCCTTGGAAAGGAACTCGGAATAAATGAGCACAGCCAGAGCCTTGGATTCATCAAAGGCTTAACCAGGGAAAAGAAAAAGGCTTTAAARCAGCAAATGTCTTACACTGAGAAATCGATAAAAAAATGAGTTTTTGGAGTCGGAGTTGTGTCACAACAGGGAGCAGCCCGCTGTGGCTCTTCCACGTGGATGTTCCAGGGTTGTTTCATCCCTGGAAGAGTCCAAGGCCAGGCCTGGTCTGGTGAAAGCTGTCCCAGAATTTTAACAAAACCTTTTTCCCAGGGTAGTGCAAGACCCAAGTACCCGGCTGCCATTAAACCTTTAATTCCTGTCYCACAAACCACGATATGAGTGCACACACTGCCTGAAAAACCCACTCAGGACTGCAGTTTTATAATGTGCCAAGGGCTGCATTCAGAAGGAATTGCTTCAAAACCCTTTAAAACTCTCCTTTATGAGGTTTTTGAGGTCTCCTTGTKCTCAGTTCATAACCTGTGATCAGCAAACATCAGAAACCCATTTTCCCCTCCTTAAAAGCTGTGATTTTTCCAGTTGTGCCACGCTTTTTTTTGGAGAAGTGGAGGCACTTTTGGAAAGCTGCTCTCAGTGATTCAACCTTCAACACAACCAGCCTCACAAAACACCAAATTTCCCTTTTGAAGGAGCCCTTCAGATCTGAGGTGGTTCCCTCCACATCTCCAAAAGTTGCT
>NW_026623759.1:363126-367038 GCF_030028575.1 Malurus melanocephalus | reverse complement strand
AAAAAAAAACAAAAACAAAAAAAAAGAAACCAAAAAAACCCCAAACCACAAACTCCTTTTATCAAAAAAAGGCTTTGAGGGAAAAATTTCAGCTCTCTCAGAGAAAAGAAACCCAAGGAGCACACGAAGCCCTATTTGCTGTTAGTGAAGAATTGCTGCTACCAACGAGGCTCTTTACACATGAAGGAAATTCTAAAATATGAATCGGATCTGTGAACATCTCTGGAGTCTGGAGGGAGAAAAAGCTCTTAAACACATCAACCTGATCTCTGGGCTACAGAAAGGAGATTAATCTATTTATYTAACTTCCAGTCCCTGGCAGATTTTAACAGGGAGAAGAAAGGAAAACAAAGCAGCCTCTACCAAATCAACCTGCAAGAAGCGGTTTATGGCCAAAAAGCTGCGCTTACTCCTTTTTATTGCTGCCAAAACTGGAAGTGAAACAAATGGATTCATCTATCTATCACCCAAAGAACATTTTGATCCACATGAGCATGAAAAACCCGGGTTTTGAGGCTGGGAGGAGGCAGTTTGTGAATGGCAATGGTGATGTTTGTGGGTTTTAAAGGAGCGAGGATTGTTGGGATGACAGGGAGCATATGCACCGGGAAGGAGGTGGGAACAGATGCCAGGCTGAGAATTGGCACAAGAAAACATAGGGGTGACGGGCTTGGGGGGCAGAGGAAACCTGCAAAATGAACAGGAGAGAAGGAAAATGCAGGAGMTGGGAGATGCTGCAGCTGCAGACACGAGCGCCAGATGCAAAAGAATAACGCAGCAATAAATAGTCCTGCCCGGGAAGGCAGAATCAAACTCCAAACTTGGATGCGATGGTGCAATTAAAGGCATTATTTCGAGTGAGAGAAGCTTTTAATCCGGCTTGTAGCAAAAATGACAAGAAGGAAAAAAAATATTTCAGGCCAAGAAACCATAGGTTTGATTAATTAACAGCAAAAAGAGCCAATTAGGGGTGCAGAGCTCCTGTGCTGCYGAGATGAAACACCCAAGGCCCACAGGGATGGAGGAGAATGGGCAGCCCTGGCATTTTTCCTCTTTTTGTTGTAACCACACAGCAAATCCCATATCAAGGAAGGGAATTGTGGCTCGAGGGGGAGTACCAGCCAGACAAGTGGAGTATCAGTGGATTTTGGGGGTCCTGTTTGCTAAACCCCATCCCTGGGAGGGATGTCAGCCTGAGGAAAATGGGATTTTCCTTGAAACCAGCAGAGATTCCCTGAAAAAGGAGCCCTCACCCTCCTGGCTCTGCAGGATGGGGAAAGGACAGAGGAGAGGCAATGTTGGCTGACAAAAGGAAATTTCCTCTCCTGCCTGTTGACACATTCCTGGGCGGGAGACCAGACAAATCCTCCCGCTCACATCCTTGGCAGGAGCCTGCTCAGCCTCTCCCCTCGCCACAACAGCGCAGAAAATTCGGTAGTCACAGACATGACTCGTCTCCTTGGCTCTGGCACCTCTCAATTTCTCACCACGCTCCCCCCTCGCCGTCTCGTGGCCTTTTGTGGGTTTATTTCAGGCTTGGAGAACCTTTTGCGTAACGGGGAATTGGGAGCAGCTTGCCTGGTGATGCGAGGAGTTCTTTGGAACCGAGCACCACTCGAGCTCCTCGAGATAAACTCCTCTCTGTCTGCTTTGCCTGTGGTTTCTCCAACATTTGGCCACTTTACAGACACAATTCCTGGGCAGCTCCACACTTCATGGAGTGGGTTATTATCCATTTTTTCTCTTTTGCTAAGGAGAGCTTAGACAGAGCCACTCCTTCAGGAGAGCTCAGCTGAGATGGAGATCCCCAAAAGTGCTAATGGGGCTTGAAATGCCAAGAAAAGCCCTGAGAAAAAAACCCACAGCCCCCAAAACATTCAGCATTGATTCTGAAACCTTTCAGCATTGATTCTGGTGCAGCAGAATTTGAAGGGGGTTGGAATTAAATGAGCTTTAAAGTCCTTTCTGACCCAACCCATTTTGTGACTGTGGCTCAAATGGAGGCAGCATTTGAAGAGCCAAGCGTGGGGTGGATCTCAGACACTTCAGGAGGTTTTCCTCCCCTCTCAGTCCAGCCTGCAGATGGGACAGGATGAGCAGTGACACCACAGGAGTGTCGTGTCTCCAGGGCTGTGTGTGCAGCGAGCAGAGGTGGCACAGAGCCCCACAGAGCCCAGGACATCACCTCGGTGTGGAGAACAAATCTGTTCCTTCCAAAAGGCACCGTGGCCACCCTCCCTGCTCCAGGTTAGCTGGAGCCATGCTCCTGGCTCTGCAGCCACCCCAAAACTGCCCCCAGAGCGCTCATCCTCAGCAGAGATGTCCCATTCCCCTTCCCACACTCTCATCACCACCCTGACATCAATCCCTGTTAAATGAGGGAAGGACGGAGCTGTGCCCAATCTGAGTGCTCTGAAAAGCCTCATCACATCCCTCTCTTCCAGCTCCATCACGAATTGTCCTCATTAACCAGGCTTAGCCCAGCTTTAATGCCTTCATCTCGACCTAAAATCCACCCAAACCCCACATCACAAAGCAGCTGCCACCCTCCAACCCAAACTCACGGCCTGTCTGGCCAGATGAGCCAGCAGCAATCAGGAATCTGCCATCCTGAATTTGCTCTTTCTCACCCAGGCACTTCTGGCTGTGCCTCAAACAGCAGAGAAAAAGAGGCTTAAACAAGTTGAGTYTTCAAGAGCCCATTTTTGAGCCCATCCTTGCTCAGTCTGGAAGAGGATGGTGAGTTCCCAGCCAAATTTCATGGGCATGCAGGCTCAGAAAAAAAAAAACTCTTGGTTTCTCTGAGTTACATGAAACAACAGCCTGTGAGAGGAGGGAAAGATTTCCCTGCGTGTTTAGCTCAGCTCCCWTCAGGCACCAAAGAACCCCAGGGAAGGACGTTAAGCATGCCCTAAATGCATCCAAAATCATCAATTAGCACTCTCCGAGCTCAGCCACGAGGCACAAACATCTCTCCAGGCTGCCTGAACTCCCCAGCTCGCAGGAATCACTTGGGTTTTATTCTCCCCACAGTCTGGAACTCACTCCCTCCAAAAGCAGAGGGAGTTTGGAGTGGCTGTGACTTGGCACAGCAGAAGCAGCCTGGAGCCCAGCAGGCTCCCAAACCATCCCAGCTGACCAGTGACCACTGGCCCAGCTGATTGCTGCAGCCCTGAATCTCCTCCTGCCTCCCAAAAAAAGGTGTTAATGCCAAAATCCACATTATTCCTTCCCAAAAGGAGTTTCTGCTGCTGGTGGGAGAGAACAGCACACAAAGGATCGTGATCTGCCTGAATTAAATCACAAATATCAGCGACCATTCTCTCTCTGCCCACCCCAAAAAATGCTCCAAAAACAAACCCTGGAAGGGCTCAGCAAGGGTGACCCCGTTATGACCAGCAAGGACAGCCTGGTGGGTGCAAACAGAGACTGGAATTAAAGCCTGGAATTAAAGCCTGGAATTAAAGCCAGAACCAGCTGCCAGCGCCTCAGTGCTTCTGGGGGGAAGAGTCCCTGCCCTGACCCCTCGGGAAGCTCTGTGCCCCCACAGCTGCGCTGACAATGCAGGAGGACGGCTCTTCCAGCCCTGGATTTCTGCCTCTGATCCACATTTCTGCCTCAACACCAGCCAGGCTGGAGCAGGAGCAGAGTGTCCAAATCCCAGGGAAGGAATGGCCAGGCTCCAGATGGCTGGATTTGTGTCAGCCTGCAGACTGGACAAGGAGCCGTGAATTCCTGAGCCAAAACTGAATGAGTGACGCCCTCAGCACTGCGACTACAATGGCCCAGATCCCCGGGGTGCCCAGGAGGGGAGGCTCCCTCTGTCTCAGACACTGAGAGAGATCCCAAATCCCCAAATCCTGCCATCCTCACACTCCCAGCCAGGAGCCCTCTCCATCCATCCATCCATCC
>NW_026623759.1:347689-362506 GCF_030028575.1 Malurus melanocephalus | reverse complement strand
TCCTCCTCCTCCTCTCCTGTCCCTCTCCTCCCAGGCTGCTGCCACTCAGGCAGGAATTGCTCTCTGGGGAGGGATGGGGGGCACAGGATTTTCAAATCCCTCTCCTGGAGCTGACAGCAGCCTTTCAGCCCAACAACAGCTCAGAACGCTGCTGAACAGAGATATTTTTATGAGAGCTCCCCCCTCTTCCCCGAAATCATTCCAAGCTCCTTTTCTTAGGCACTTTGAAATAATTAAAGTCTTCCATCAAATTATACTGAAGATCTCTATGAAAAGCCTTTAATTTCCATTCACTTAATGTAACTCCATCCACCAGATGAACTCTGCGGGGGGCTCTTTTTGTTTGGGGTTTTTCTTTCATCCCATCTCTCTTTTTATTATTTTTTCCCCCCTCCTCCTCCTCCTAAAACATCACGCTGGGAAACTTTAATTTGATTTTAGCCTGCCTGGAATTTTGGGCTGTGCCACATCGTGCCAGCCCAGCACAGCTGCAGTGGGAATCTCCTGAACTTCCCTGAGTATTTAATCAGTTCCTAGTGGGCAGCAGCGATGCCTGAGCTGGGGTGGGAATGGGAGTGAATCCTCTGGGTGAGCAAAGAACCAGCACCAAAATCTCCCCAGCCCATTTCTCCCTTCTACAGGATTGAAAAAAAAGCACCCCAGAGCAAGCCCAGGCTGCAGAGATGAGAGGGTTTCTCATTTTGTCTAAACGGGGGAATTGCCAGCCTGACCTTTAGCGGGGGAAATAAAGGGTGGGGATTTTCCACCGGGCAGAAACGGCTCTTTCCACCCCAGTGACTTCTCCAGGCGATAAACCCTTTAATGGGCAAGAAACTTCCCAAAAGAGAGCCAACATCACCTCCAGAGTGACAGTGGGAGATGCTGGAYGAGTTTGTGACAGGAGAAATGGCAGCTGGGGACGTCCCCAGGGCTGTGTGAACCCCCTGTTTGTGCCACAACCTCTGCAACTGAAGGAGCCAAATCTAAAAACAATCCCCCCAAACCCCCCTTTTCCCCCATTTTCCCCATTTCCCTGATTTCCCCCATTTTTCTGATTATTTCCCCCATTTTCCTGATTATTTCCCCCATTTTCCTGATTATTTCCCCCATTTCCCTGATTATTTCCCCCCAACTGCTGCAGCAGTTCTGGCAGTTCAAAACCTCCTTTCCTTGACACAAAATCCCCGTTCCTGCCTCAACCTCTTCTCCCCAGGCATTAATTTCAGCACCTGTACCTGGTGAGAATAATGTTACTGTGGCGGAGGTGTCAGGATGAAGAGTGTTCTGTGAGCCTCATACATCATCATTAGCCCTGGCCAGGAATAACCCAGGCCCTGGGAACCTGGAGCAGCGTTTTTCCAGCTGGTTTTGGGATGTGCTTCTCTCCCTGCAGCCCTTAGCCAGATCCTCTGCCTGCCTGGGCTTTATCACCATTTATTTACCATTTTTTAATTTGCCATTTATTTATTTATTTGCCATTTATTTATTTATTTGCCATTTATTCATTTATTTGCCATTTATTTTTTTATTTGCCATTTATTTATTTGCCATTTTTTTGCCTTTATTTATTTGTGATTTATTTATTTGCCACCTATTTATTTGCCATTTATTTATTTGCCATTTATTTATTTGCCATTTATTTATTTATTTGCCATTTATTTATTTGCCATTTATTTATTTGCTATTTATTTATTTGCCATTTATTTTCCATTTATTTTTTTGTTTACCATTTTTAATTTGCCATTTATTTATTTTGGCCATGCTATAACATCCCTGGGAGTCCCACCGTGGGTTCAAAGGTTGCCACGAGGAGAGAAAATTCCTTCAACCCTCAGAGAGCACCCACTCTGGGAGGGAGAGCCAAGAAACACCACCAAAAAATGAATTATCACTATAAACAAATAGAAGTTTGTCATATATCCACACACAGCTCAGCTTCAAGGYGCAAAATGTGCAGAACATGAATTTGCAAAAGCTGGATTTGACAAGAGGTGAGGCACAAACACTCAGGAAATGCTTCTCTGCCCGGATTTTGGGCTTGTTTTAAAAGGTGGGGGCATCCAGGCATTTCCCCGGATGGGAATCACATTTTTGACACCAAAATAGGCCCAAAACCCCCAAGTCTGKGTTGGTTTCAGCCTTTGCAGCAGTAGCTGAGAGCAGCCCCAAACAGCCAGGTAAGTTACTGCTCCCCCGAGACTGAATCCACAATCCCTCTTCCCTGTCCACCTCCATTTCCATCACTATTTTATTGTGAACATTTGTGGTTTAATTTCCACCTCTTCTCTGCCTTTTTTTTTTTCCCTTCCCCAACACCACTAAAAGCTGGCAGGTTTTAAACTCCCCGAGTACCTCGATGAGAGGAGGGCTGGAAYGGCTCCTTGGGGGACAATGGATTCGATTCTCCTGCAGCGTGCCGACAAAGTCAAACCCAAATTCTTCCTTTTTTATAGGAATTCATTCAAAGCCTATTGAGCTGAGCCTTCATTCTGGTCTTAACAGCCTCCGAGTCGGAAATTATAATTTTTTTTTTGTTGGATCAAGGTTTCTAAAATGACATTCAAGTCTGTGCCTTTATCTTTTGAACCAGCCCCTCTCTGCCCTGGTGCTGCTTCCCAAACTCCAACCCCATGCCAAAAACTCAAAAACTACCCCAAATCTGTTCCACCAGCACCACTGCATTTGGCTTTTTGACCTGGATTTTTTTTTTTTTTGCTGGAATTTCTCCCTGGGAGTCATCACAGGCCGTTCCTAAATCCCTGGGGACTCCTTATCCCCCGGAATTATTTTCCTGGAAGCGGCTCCMGCAATCTGCTGAAGGGTTTGTGCAGCAGGACTGGCGCTCATGGATTGTGACAGCTTGGATTTCCTCTGCCTCGGGGTGTGAAAGAGAAACTTGCACATGGGAATGGTTGTAGGAACAGCCACTGGTGGCTCCTGCAGGACCATTCCAGGACAACGGAGCTGCTGCTGCTGCACCCACGGGATTGGGATCATTCCTTCTSATCTCCAGCAGCATCCCAGGCTTTGGAGAGTGGCAGCACAGCCCTGACAATTCAGAGCGCAGAAGGATCCCCAGAGGATTGGGAAAATCTTTGTCCAGGAGTAAAAAGGGATCTTAAAATTCCTCCTTTAAAATGGTTTCCTTTATAGAGATGCTGGARTGATTTTTGCCTTTTCGCTTTCCTGTATTTGTATATATAAATAATACTTATATTATTATATATGTATYTAATATCTAAATTTATTTACTATTTATATATTTAATATTCATATTTATATTATATCCTTCCCAGGACTTTTCCCCAGCTGGAAAACCAAACCCATTCCAGAGCTCCAAACCCCCGGGGGGCACAAAGCCCCCATCCCATCCTGGTTCTTCCTGGGATCCAAGGTCTGTGAGCTCCATTTTCATAAAGGAACACAGCTAAGACTGAAGGTAGGGGGCTGCACCTAATTGTCCTCCTAATTGGTGCTTTTATCAATTATTAATTTCCTAAAACCTATCAAATTCTACTCACCCCTCTGCGGGGGCTTTTGTGGATTTCTTCCACGACTTCTCCAACAAAGCCCCAYTTTTATATCCCCTCCTGTGCTAAAATCATCTCCAGTTTCATTTCTAAGTTGAAAAGGGCAACAACAGTCAAAAATCACTGATATGGATGCTCCCCAAGCCTTGTCAGCTCCTGCATCATCTCCTCAAGTTCCCTAAACCCTCCCCATTTTCCAGCCGGGTATTTCTTGTCCACATTCCCACCCTCAGCCAGTTTTGCTCGGGTCACCTCAGGGGACACACCGGATCAGCTGCCCGAACTGGGAGAGGAACTGGGAGAGGAACCTGGAGAGGAACTGGGAGAGAAACTGGGAGAGAAATGGGGAGAGGAACTGGGAGAGGAACTGGGAGAGAAATGGGGAGAGGAACTGGGAGAGGAACTGGGAGAGAAATGGGGAGAGAAACTGGGAGAGGAGCTGGGAGAGAAATGGGGAGAGAAACGGGGAGAGGAACTGGGAGAGGAGCTGGGAGAGGAACAGGGAAAGGAACTGGGAGAGGAATGGGGAAAGGAACTGGGAGAGAAATGGGGAGAGGAACAGGGAGAGGAACTGGGAGAGAAATGGGGAGAGGAACAGGGAGAGAAATGGGGAGAGGAACTGGGAGAGAAACGGGGAAAGGGACTGGGAGAGGGACTGGGAGAGAAACTGGGAGAGAAACTGGGAGAGGAACCTGGAGAGGAACTGGGAGAGAAACTGGGAGAGAAATGGGGAGAGGAACTGGGAGAGGAACTGGGAGAGGAACGGGGAGAGGAACTGGGAGAGGAACTGGGAGAGGAACGGGAAGAGGAACTGGGAGAGGACATCTTTCCCCTCCTCTGCCTCCCCCCAGCACCAGGCAGGCCACAGATTATCAAGGACACAGCCCAGTGACCCCAAAAAACGGGGATGTGAGGCCGGGAGAGGAGGCAGGCAGCCGGACAGACACGGAGCAGCGAGCAGCACGCAGCCCTGAGCTGGGAGAAGCAACAGCCCCGGATTTATGGCCGGGCTGGAACGCCTGSAGGAGCAGAAGGGCAGGGAAGAGCTGCAGTAAATCCTGCCTCCCACCACAGCTGGCCTGAGAATGGCAGGACAAGGATAAAATCCTCCTGTTTCACCAGCCTGAAAGATTCTGGGTTTTTTTTTTTTTTTTTTTTTTTTTTTTTTTNTTTTTTTTTTTTTTTTTTTTTTTTTTTTTTCTTGGTAAAATCACTCTAAATTTCAGCTCTTGCTGTCTGGGGCTCCTTAGATCTGCAGCTCGTTCGGGCTGGGTTATTAAGGGGAGATTAATTAGAGCCAGGCAAGGAAGGAGTTTCAGATAGAGCAGGGTGAGATCATGTCCACAGCCCCACGATGGACCCAAGAACCCCAAAAGCCTTCATTTGAGCCCACTGTCATCCAGATAAAACCAAGTTTTCTGCTGCTTTCATGCAAATACGTGGCTTAAAGGCAGATTTAAAACAGTGAGGAGGTAGCAAGGACAGGGAAAATACATCAAGCCCCGAAGAAAAAAGGCATTTTGCTTGTTTTAATAAATAAACCGCATTTCCATTCATTCAGAAAGTCGATAAACACTCAGCTGGCAGAGCAGGAATTACTCCAGGTCGGTTCCTCCCCTCCCTGTTTGGAAAAACGCTCCAGAACTGGGGCTCTTTTTGGCCCAACTGGTGGGAACAGCAGTGCCAGCTGCTAAAAATAGGAGCTGCCTACGGCCTGAGGGAGCTCTGCTGCTCTCACCAGGGCTCCCTACCCATTCTCAGATTTAATTTTCATTCATTAAAGAGGAAAAAAGAAAAAAATAAAAACCAACGCCCCAAAAAGAAAGGTTTCGAACGCACTTAATGAATTAACACGTAGATGTTTTTCTCCCCCTGTTGCTTTTYCCCCTTTTCACGACTTYGCCAAAGCAGGAAAATAATTCAGCYGTGGCCAAGAACGGGGTTTGAAAGTGTTTGTTGTTTGTTGTGCTTAATTATAGACGTGTTACAGCTCCCGTGCTCGCCTTCCCCTCGCTGCCGTTACATAATCAGCCTCCAGCACACGCTCCCACCTACGGCAGCAACATTCCCAAAGCCTCATTTCCTGGGATTTTGCACCCAGAGCACCAAGGGAGGCAGAAAGGGAGATGATCCTTAGGGAGGGATCCTCAGGAGAGGGGCTGGGATGAGCCTGAGGTGGCCAGAAGGGCTCAGATTTTAAAATAAAAATAAAAAAAAATGCTCAGTGCCGTGCTGAGGTTGTGTCTGTGTGGTTGTGGGTTTGCTCCCTCCTGATGTTTAAGYTTTGGAGCATCAATGTCCTGCCTTTTCACCTGAATGGCTTTCCAAGTTACAGCTTCACTGACCCTAAGGATTTATGGGATTTATGGCATCCACAATTCCATGTGAGCACGTCCAGGCGCTGCAGCAGACACGTTCATCTCAAAAAAAATAAATAAATAAATAAATCCCACAAACAGCCCCAGCCAAAATGCCAGGCTGAGGGGACAGTTCCAATGTCACCACACAAAGTCACGCTGAAAATAATGAATCTCCAACACGTACAGAGCAACAGGTGAATACCAATGGCATGGAATCACTGAGCAGATTGAGCTGGAARGAGCTTAAAAACCATCCAGTGCYACCCCTGACAYRGCAGGGAMAACTTTCACTGTCCCAGGGTGCTCCAAGCCCTGTCCAGCCTGGCCTTGGACAWTTCCAGGGATGGRGCAGCCACAGTTTCCCTGGGAAACCTGTGCCAGGGCCTCACYRYAARGAATTTTTCACAAATCTCCCTCTAAACCGACTCTCTCAGTTTGAAATGGTTCCCCCATCTCCTGTCACATGCTGGAATTAACTGGAATTGTWAATACAATTAATGAACTGGAATTGTTCATTTCCTCCCGGTTTCTGACCACATTTGCTGTGCCCAAGGTTTGTTTCACAAACAAGAAACTTGATCTGGCCGAGAAAGGGAGAGCAGAAGTTGCATGGGAGGTTCAGGTCAGCAGGAGCTGCAGGTTCTTGGGAAACCATGAAGCTCTTCAAACATCTGCAACTAAACCAACTTTTGGGCAAATTTAGAGCAAATTTAGAGCTCTTCAAGAGTGCCAAGGTACAGAACCCTTTTGGTCTCTGCTGGGATGTCCCTGCTCTCAAAAGTTGTGCTGAGGCTGCCTGGAGGTGATCCCTGCTCCAATCCCTCTTGGAAGCACAGCTTTGGGAAAAGGGCACAGACTAAAAATTGGGACAAACCAACAGCGAGGCTGGGGCCACACCAACGCCCAAATCCCAGCCTAATCCTGAAGGTGACGTTCCTTGGAAGAATGAGGAGAATTCTCAAGGAAGAGCAGGCAGAGGTGCCCCAGTTTGGGGTCACAGCAGCCCAGTTAAGCCAGCYCTTGTCACTCCAGCCCCAGGCAGGGACAGAGGAGACTGATCTGTGCTCRTCACAAGGATGCACTCAGAGCCTCCAACTGCCTCACAGATTCATCAAAGCCTCGGCCTCCAGCCAAGCTCCAGCCACAGCAGCCATTTATCACAATAATTAAAAAAAAAAAGGCAGCACTACAAGGATTCCGGAGCCATCGGTCAAGGAGCAGAGGAGAGGGAGGAAATCTTTCCCTGGACTCTTTTTCCAGCTTTCCTCCACCAACAGATCACTGCCACCAGCACCATGAGGTGACAGCTCCAGGAGCCTGGCACATCGCTGACCTTTCCCAGCACGCTCTGAACCTTCCCATCCTCAGATCCCATCCCCTTTGTGCCTTCTGTTCCATCCTCTGATCAAAAAAGGAAAGGGGAGAAATTAAAAATAAATTAAAAAAAAAAGGCATGAAGACATAAAAGTTTATTGATCGATTTCAAATTGTGCTTTGAAACAAAAGCCCACGGATTGGAAAGCTTGTATTTCACGGCGGAAAGGGATGGAGGAACTCACGGAGAAATAAACAGCCCCGTCTCAGAGCATATATCCTGCCTTCATTACGCCCCTGAGAAGGTGTTAATATACAATGTACAACGTATTAATCACCCCCTCTCACTTGCAAATGCGAAATGCATCATTAACATTCATGTTGTTTTCAATTAGCTGCCTGGATGGGAAGGAGGCGACGCAGACAGGTTCCCTCGCTAAATTTTGTGGCGTTTCCAAAGAGTGGGGACCGTATAAAAGCAGCCTGGGTGAAACTCCTGCACTCCCCATCGTCCACGAGGGGCTGCTGGCAGCGAAATGCTGGGAGGTTTTTAATTGATGTGGCAATTAGGAAAAGGCAGGGCTGCCGGTGTGTTTTCAGGCTGAGCAGGTAATTTAGAAGTGTAAATTCCATTTGCAGGAGCGATTCAAGTACTTTGGGACAGATTTTCAAAGGGTATCARCCACCAAAAGAGGCTGATAAGCGCCGAGTGGGATTTTTAAGAGCCCCTCAACCAAGGCCCCCTGACTCCTGTTGATACTTTCATTTATAAAAAAGGGCTTTGAAGATTGTTTTGATCCAAAGTCTCAGAAGTTTTCCAGTTCAGATATAAGCTCTCCTGCGGAGGAAAGCTGTTTGTTTCTTATTTGTGAGACTCTCATCTTTCATGGCTCCTTTGTCAAAGGACAGAGGGTTTAAATCACTCRTTTAGGACACCTGACCTGTCCCCAAAAGCAGCTCAGTGCTGTCCATTCAGAGATGTTATCACTGAAATTATTTAATTTCTGGGTGCTGAGCACTTCTGGAAGCTCTTAAGAACTGGAAGGGCGGCACTACCAAGAGATGAGCTGGAAACTTTTCCATCCAGCCAAACTCTTCCAAGCCTTGTGGAATTCTCTCAAGAATTCTCTCAAGAATTTGGCTTCAGTGACAAAGCTGGAGTGGCTCAAAAGAGTCGGAAAAAAGTCGGGAAAAAGGTCTGGGTTCTTTTGCTAAAGCAGTTCCCAGTGACGGATCAGTCAGGACTCCTGTGGCTGCCCAGGCCCCTTTCCAAAACAACCAGCCATGGGCCTTCTTGAGCTCATTCCAGCTTTATCCTTCAGGAAAAGCATCCAGTCACAAGCTAAAGTTGCCATTCATGGATAATTGACCACCAGCCTTGGGGGAGATATTACAGTTTTTAATTACTCTCACTTCTCAGAGCCGTCTGTCTAAGGCAGAGCTTCTTGAGCTCCTGCAAGTGGGTCTTCCTGCGCTTTCTTAGACCAAAAAAAAAACCCCAAAAACTGCAGTCACCTTGGCAGTAAGGAGATAAAACAGGATTTTGTAAAAAGGGAAAGACATCCTGAGCCCAGAGGATGAGTCACATCGGAGATGTCACATCTGAGATGTCACCTCGGAGGGAACGCAGGCCAATTGCTCTCTGTTGACTGAAGGAGATGAGACACCTCAGAGCAGGTAAGGGGGTGAGGGACGTGAGAAACGAGCTCTGCCCCAAAAAATMCACCCCCCAGCCAAGGAAAACAGGGCTCAGCCTCCACAGCAGTCCTTGTTGAATATTTATATTTATATTTATGGAGTTTAACAGGTTGCACCCAAGGTCCCAGTGCTGATACAGGACAGAGCCCACCATGCTCTGGTCACAAATATTCACCACAAACTCTGCTGCCACCTCCACCTGCAGGAGCAGGTCCCTCTGTGCTGCTGACTCCACACAGGAGGCACCAGGAGGCAGCTGCTCTTCCCCAAAGTGAGGAAAAGAAAATAAACAAAAACCTCCCACGCAGGCGAATTCCATCCCTTCCCCAACTCACGGGAGCTGTGTGCATCCTCCTTTCACTGTGGCAGCAAATCCCACTTAATCCCCCTCATTCCCGCACGTGAGCTGCTCAATCAAACAGCCTTTTGTTCAAAAGTGACACCACCGGGGACAGAGCTGCTGCCTCAGCCTCAAACCTGGCACAAAACCCCCTTTCCTTTCTCCTGTTCCCTAAAAAACACAATTTCCCCCRCGGATGGCAACTGAGCCCCGGGGGGAATCAGCCAAGCCAAAAAGTGGCCACGTGCTGGAGAGAGGAATCCACCCGGTGGAATAGGTTGCTATGGTTCCCAAGATCTAATCCAGAACGATACAGGTATAAAAAAGAGAGAAATGCAGTGATTAAAAATAAATAAATAGACAAATCTGGGCCCCGTGCCATGAAAAATGTGGAGTTGTCCTTGACTCCAGAAGCAAATGAGGCATGAAATGTATCAAAATGTGATATTGAATATAAGGATGTRTTTAATATTTTACAGCGCTGGAAATCTTGTTACAGAAGGGTTGGATCATAAATCAAGAAGAGAGGGGCCAGTTCTTCCCTTCTCTCCCCTCTGTTCCTAGAAAAGTTTGAGCGGCAGAATGCCGGAGCGAGGAAAGCTGAGCATCGCTCACAGGAACAGCRGAGCTACTTCATTTGTCCATCAGCAGCACCAAATCCTCATTAATCACCTCCTCAGCTTCAAAGTCACTGCTGATTCCCAAAAATGTCCATCCCTCCCGAGCCATTCCCTGYGGAAAGGGCTGAAACACTCGAGGAGAAGAGTTCGTTTAACCAGTTGTGTTAATTGCCTGTCTGGGCTCCCACTTATCAATTCCTGATCTGCACACAGAATTTTTCACTGCCCCGACTGATTTTGCCCCCTGAATTTCCACTCTTTTCTTGGAAAACACCAGCACCATCCCACCGGGAATTCAGTCTGTGGAGCTTCCAGGCAAGAGTTGAAACAAATATTTCATTCCTTTCCCTTCTTATTGCTCGCACTTCTCATCGCTGCTTCTGTTTAAACACCAAAATATAAGTAGAGGGATTTTAGGAAAATTGCATCTACAGCGGAGAAATTGATTTTTTTTTTTTTAAATTCAGCACACAATGGAAATGACCCTSTGGTAAATGCAGCCCTGGTACCAAGAACAGGAGCCAAAGCACTGAAATCCCATCCCCTGGCCACGGTGAACGARCAGTTTTAATTTAAGCACCACCCTGCATGTCAAGTCCTGTTTGTCACCGTGTTAATGGACGTGTTTATTCACACATTCCCCGGAAAAAAACATCCTCCTCCCTCCTCTCCGAGTCCAGAAATGGTGGCACCGACTCCACCGGGTCCGTCTGCCAAAAATATCCTTTGCCCACCTATCTTCCCAACCTGCTTTCCTATGGAAACAGGCAGAGCCACCCACAAACGGAGCCACCTGCAGCACATTGGCCAGAGCAGCTCCCCCAAAATGCTCCCAGAWCCACAAAAATCCGGGACAGGCAAGAACCAGGCTCTGAGTATCCTCAGGGACGGGCAGGATGCACGGTGAACTCACTCCTTATTACAGAATTTACACACAAACCAGCTTTTTCCGTGGCCCGGGCACTCAGTCAAAGCCTGGAATTATTTAGTTATCAAAGAATCCAACCATGAGAAAGCAATCCATAGGAAACCAGGCTTCATTACTTCCACTGCTGATGATACTACCCTGAAGACCGAGAGGRAAAAAAAAGAAAAACACTGGTACTTCAAGTGATGGAGCTTCCAACATTTACCTTGAAATTTATTGCCCAGAGTAATTGAATTGCTGGATTGCAAACTAACACCTGCTCAAAGCTTTAAAAAGTTCAGCAGAGACAGAAAAAGGTTCTGCTTAAATCCTCACCCCTTGCACACCAAAAAAATAAATAAAAAAMCCCCAGCAAAGCAGTTTCCAGCCTGGAGGAGACACCCTGAACTCCCAGGGGGCTCCTGGGGAAAMGAAAAAAATAAAAAATAGGCAGAATTCTTTGTTTCAGGCTGAGTAAAAYGCTTTGTTCCAATTTCAATATTTATAACCTTAATAAAAAGATGAAACACCTTTCAAAACGAAATTCTTCCTTCATGGCAAACAATCAAAGCGTGTTTCTCAGCAGATGCCAAACGAGCCCATTTACCATTTTCTAGAATTTCAGCTTGAACATTCCATTTCCCTGAGTGTTTGTTTGGTGATGAATTTACTCAAAGCTCCTGACAGGAGCTGCTCCGTTCCCCAGGTATCAAAGAGCTCGAGTGGATCCCCTCTTGAGCTGTAATCACTAAACCAGAGCCCCAAAGTGCTTTCAATTCCCACTCGACACGAAAACAATGGGATATGGAGCTGTCTGGGCTTATTTCTGTGGKTTTTTTTGTCCTTGGAAAAATCCCTGTGAGCCATGGGAGGAGGCTGAGGTGGAGCAGGGAACTTTCCCAGTACAGGTGGTGGTGGCTTTGTGACTCAGATTCCTCCTTTGTCACCTCCCCATGGGCTCCTGGATCCGCTATTCCCCAATTCCAGGGACACCYCGAGGAGCCCAAAACCACCTCCAAGCACGGCTTTATTTGCTTTTCCAACAACCACTGCTCTTTTTCAGTGAATTCCTGCAGAGAAATCCCTGTGCAGGAAAACTGGAATTTTCCAGGATTAAAGGGCGTCCCACAAAACCCAGAAGATCCCACCTGGAGCATCTTTGTTCCTTCCCACACAGCTGGAATAAACACAAATTTATCTCTTTTCTCAAATTCCAAGTTAAATTAATCAAACATAAATCCACTTTTCTCAAATTCCAAGTTAAATTAATAAAACACAAATCCACTTTCCTCAAATTCCAAGTTAAATTAATCAAACACAAATCCACTTTTCTCAAATTCCAAGTTCCCACTGCCATCTTGATCTCCTCCTGTCTCCCCTCCCCTCTCCAGGAGACATTTCCCACTTCTCTGCCTCAGCAACTCTGAGTAAAACATGCGAAAGTGTCTTTATTCATTCCTCCAAGAAGTAATTAGAAGCAAGAACAGGAGTCAAGAACGTAAACGTTATCCTTCCTAAAGGAAAGCAGATTTCTAATTAGCGAAGAAAGCGGCTTCTGTGGGATTCTTTCTCCAAACAGCTGTTGCTGAGGGATCATCTGTCTCTCTYCTTTTCCTCTTTTGCAGTAAAAAGTTCATTTATTTGAACGTACAGAAGAGTCGCAGCACCCAATTAAGGCAGGCGGGGAATCAAAGAACACCGGGGAGGAATGGAGATGGCTCAATGAGCCCCAAAAACACCAATGCCACTAAAAACACCCTCGATTTCCTGTGCTCCACTCAATCCATGCAAAAGGTGGGAAAACAGTGCCAGGACTGGCTCAGCTCAGAAAAAAAATGTGAGGAAAAAGTGCACAAGTGGCTGTCTCCAGCCCCTCCATCCAAAGATTCCTCTTTATTTCTCTGCTGGCTTCATTTCCTTCCCTCYCTTCTAGGACAGGACAAAGTTGATTGGTTTTAGATCACAGGAAAATCAAAGCTGTGCTACTGCTTCTCACACACACACGAGACTTTCGCATCAAAAAAGACATTTTCCGTTAAGGAAGGGTGGTTTTTTTTTTTTTGCAAGACACCTCTTTCTTATCCATTGTAATTTTTTTTTTTCTCCCTTCATTATCACGAAATTTGACAAGTTCATCTGAAGGAGGAAATGCAAATCACCCCCCGCAGAGCTGCGGTGACAAGGGCATGCTTCAACTTCGTGCTGAAGGGGACTTTGAAGCAAAAACCCAACCCCAGGCAGCCCATTCATCCTGCTGGGATGCACAATTCCAGGCTGGGATAAATCCAGTGGACAACCCCTCTTTGTGACTATTGAAGGACGAAATTATTATTATTAYTATTATTATTATTAYTATTATTATTATTATTATYATCATCATYATCATYATCRTCATCATCATYATCATCAYCATCATYRTCACCATTATTATTACTATTATTATATAAAATATATAGAATATATCATCTATATTACATATTATGCATTTTTAGATATATTCTATATACATATATGTATATTCTATATACATTATCAAAACTACACTATTATTATAAATACTATGTGCAATTAATAGTAATAGCAATTATGATTATAATAATAATAGGAATAATAGTAATAATAACAACAACAACAACAAAAAACCACCACCACCAATAATAATAATAATAATAATAATAATAATAATAATAATAATAGTGAAATAGTGATGTGAGAAAAACTAATGAAGCTAAACAAATCCTAAAATTAATTTAGGCTGCCATTAATTTAAGAAGGCCATGTTAAGAATTAATTTAGGCTGCCATTAGAGCAACGAGGAGCCTGAATTGCCTTCCTAAAAATTAATAAAGGGAAAAAACCCTGAAGCACGTTGGAGGTGGGTGCTTGTGGAGCTTTCTGGATGCAGGTACCTGTGATTGCAGGGGCTGGGGGGCTCCCGAGGTCCCTGTCTGGGCTCACATCCAAAATCCCTTCAACGCCTCACATGGAGAGAAGGGAGCAGCGTGTCCATCTGTGCCACAGGCAGCGTTTGCAGCCAAGCCCTGAGCTCCTTCCAGGAGAAAAAACCGTTCACAGACAGATTGTGCACCTGAGAGACACCAACACCTCCCCAAAGGCATCCCGTGCTCGGCTGGGTCCTCTCCAGCTTCCCAAAGATCCAGAGCAAACAGCCCTGAGTGGAGRAATTCAAATCATYGCTTGGTAATTCTGYCAAACTCAAAATGCTTCRCTTCTACCTTGATAAATGCTCCCGCTGGGGAGGATCCATGAGCAGAAATTCCAAAGCAATCCCGTGTTCCCATCCCATCTCCTGCAAGATCCCTGTTTATTATTAATCCCTGCCCTCCTTCCTGGTTATTCTGAATATTCACAAAAAGTTCTCTTTGCGCTCCAGCTCCCACTGAACCATCTCAATCCAGCCCCAGCCCCATTACAGACCCTGCTGCATGTAATAAATGTTGATAATGGCTACGCAGGAAGAGAGAGACACCTCAATATTTTTGGTTTGCTCAAGACAAATAGCCTCAATTGTTTAATCAATAAAAATGCCTCTCCTACTCCTACTGGAATTACAGAGCYGTTCCAGACAGAAAAAGAACCATTGCTGTCCAAGGAGACTCTGTGAGCACATGAACTGCCTGGGCACATCCTCTGAGCCCCCAAAACTCCAAATTAGGGTTTCCAGAAACCTGGTGGGTCTGGTCCCAGGTTCCATCTGCCCTGGGGGAAAACCCTCCAGATTCCCATCAGGACAGGGCTGAAGCACGGGCTCAGCTGGGAATTTGTCTTGGTTTGAATAAAAACAAATCCCTTCATCCCTGGAGTTTGCGTGGTATCACCACCCCAGAAGGGTGAGGAGAGGGGAATTTTCCTCTTCTGGGTTCTCTTCTGGGTTCCAGAGCCCACCAATGTGAGTGTCTCTGCAGCCCTGGGCTGATTTATCCAACACAGAATGAAATCTGAGATGATTATGAGRGACCTTCATCAAAAAGACAGAGATTACTCAGACTGGGAGGAAGGAAAGATGGTCCCTGCACAGCTGGGACTG
>NW_026623759.1:336941-346909 GCF_030028575.1 Malurus melanocephalus | reverse complement strand
TGTGGTGTGGGATGTGACTTGAGCTCAGTTTAATGAGGGCTGAGAAGAGCTTTAACCTCAGGATGAGCTCTCYCTCCTCCGCCTTTGCATTTCCCTTCAAATTCTCATTTCTGGAGCYCARTGGAACATCCCAAGGGAGGCTTGGMAAGGGTTGGGCCCTCACCCCAGAAGATGCTGCCATTCCAGGGTGGTTTTGTACAAAAATCAGGAAAATCCCATGCCCCGTTCCCATCTCTGCGCTGCCTCGAGGTGGTTGGAGTCCACATGGGAATTCTGGGCGAAGAAATGAGATCTGACCCCTTCCTTCCCCCACCCAGACGTGTTTTTTGAAAATTCAAGATGATGAAAAGGGCGTTTTCTTTGTTCCTGAGGGGAACAACAGAAATGTTTAAGARCTGAGGGAGCTGTGGGTGGGTGGYGCTGAATCAGAGATGGAAAATGGCWTGAGAGGGTAAATATCCACATATTGAGGGTGGACATTTGTCTTGATCCACTTGAAACCAGGCAGAAATCCATCTCCAGCACCCCTGAAAGCGGTGGGGAAAAAGGCATTGATTGAGCTTTTGCTCTGAAAACGTTGGCTTTATTGTTTTTCTCTCTCTTTAAAAAAAAAAGAGAAATATTGAAAATGTGTTCCATATAATGGCCTTTGTTGTGATGTGGCTTTTATTGTAGCTGGCTGAGTGTTTGTGGGGTTATTACAGCCTTGCAGTGGAGGAAAACACAGCACAGGTTCTCTCAAAAGACCTGGGGGGAGGCATGATTATGTTAAAATAATCATCTTCCCTGACCAAACTTGGCTTTCTCTTTCCTGGGTGCTCTGCAGAGAGTTGTTCCCTTTTTTGTCTCCGTCTTTGTATTGTCAGGATTAATTTTTCCGAGGGAGAAATCTCCATAAGCTGAGTGGTGCCCACTCCTTCCTTTTTAGGAGCGGGAGGTTGGATTTTCTTTTTTTTTTTATTTTTTATTCTTCTTCTCTGCAGAAATCCTGTGGCTTGAATCTCCAGTGCTCCCTTTCTTCCCTTTCAACCTCTGATTTCCTCTCCCCTTTTGTGTGAGTTTTGTGAGCTCACTGGAAGGACTTTGAGGTACTTTTTGAGCTCCTCTTCTCCCAGATTTGTGGGAACCAGGTACTTTTTAAGGTCCTTTCCGCATGGATTTGTGGTAATTATGCTTTTTGAGGTCCTTTCCTCCTGGGTTTATGGAAATAAGGCATTTTTTAAGTCCTTTCTTCCCAGATTTGTGTGAATCAGGTACTTTTTGAGGTTCTCTCCTCCCACATTTGTGGGAATGAAGGAATTTTGAGCTCCTTTCCTCATGGATTTGTGGGAATGAGGTATTTTTGAGCTCCTTTCCTCCCAGATTTGTGGGATCTGTAGGATTTTGTGGGATGTCCAGGATTTTATGGGATCTCCAGGATTTTGTGGGATCTCCAGGATTTTGTGCGATCTCTGGGATTTTGTGGGTTCTCCAGGATTTTTTGGGCTCTGTTGATGCATTTCCCTTTTCCACCTTCCCTTCCCATTGGGAATTTGCCAGCTGCAGGAAAARGAGCAGCCAGGATTCATTCCCAAAGCACAGAAAGCAAGGAGAAGGATCCGTGGAGCTGATGGGGTTGAGGTCAGCCAAGAGCTGGGGAGAGCAGAAAACCCCAGGGGAGAGCAGGGTGAAGCAGGGAGATGAAGGAAAGAAGAAAGAAAAAAATAAGAAGGAAAAAAAAAAATAAAGAATGGCACCCTGGAGATCTGGAAAAGAGCCAGAAAGAACAGGGTACAAAATACCAGGGAAGTGACAGTTAATTTACAGTCTCCAGGGAAAGAGAAAAGAAAAGAGGGGGAAAAAAATGTCTTTGTTGAGAAGAAGCAAATGATGGAGGAGAGAGAGGATRGTGGGGTGGAAATAACGTGGAGTTCTGGCTCTGGGGGATTCTCCTGTCCCTCCTGCAGCTGTCCCAGGAGTCCTGCTCAGRGCAAATCCCATCTTCCCAAGGAGCTGAGGGAAACCTTTGGCCAGGAGATTTCCCCTGGTGCCACAGGGAGGTTCTGGGTTAGACAAAGGATGGGGTTTRGGGAGTCTGGTGTTGTAAAAATCAGATTTGGAGGGGTCACATCATCCCAGTGGGCACCTGAGCTCTGAAAGTGTCCMTGTGGGAAGGGGTTTCTCATTTCCCTGTTTGCTTTTGTGCAGGAAGGCMTTAAACTCTGATTTGGGAGCAAAAATCCCAAATCCCAATCCTTCCCAAATCCCCTCCAGGGTCTGTTCCTCAAGAAAACCCCACTGGCTGTGCCTGTTTCCTTCAGAGCCGAGCTTAGCTCTTTACCTGGGCATTGATTGAGTGCAAGTTCTGAGGGATGAATGGGATTTTTGTATCCAGAAATGGAAATGCTCATGTTCTTCCTGAAGGTGACACAGTCACATGTTATCCACGGGATTGTCCCCAAACTGGAGATTGTCCCCAAACTGCCTCCAGGGGAAAAAGTCACCTGTTATCCATGGGATTGTCCCCGAATTGCCTCCAAGGGGAAAGCCACATCCATGAGATTGTCCCCAAACTGCCTGTAGGGGAAAAATTACGAGATTGTCCCCAAACTGAAGATTGTCCCCAAACTGGAGATTGTCCCCAAAGTGTCTCCAGGGGAAAAGCCACAGGATTGTCCCCAAACTCCCTCCAGGGGGAAAAGTCATGGGATTTTCCCCGAAATTGCCTCCAAGGGGAAAATCCACTTGTTATCCATGGGATTGTCCCAAAACTGCCTCCAGGGGAAAAGCCACATCCATGGGATTGTCCCCAGAGTGTCTCCAAGGGGAAAAACCACATGTTCTCCATGGGATTGTCCCCAAATTGCCTCCAGGGGGAAAAGTCATCTGTTATCCATGGGATTGTCCCCAAAGTGACTCCAAGGGGAGAAGCCACATCCATGGGATTGTCCCCAAATTGCCTTCATGTTCTCCAAGGGATTGTCCCCAAACTCCCTCCAGGGAGAAAAGTCATGGGATTGTCCTCAAACTGCCTCCAGGGCAAAAGCCACATCCCTGGGATTGTCCCCAAATTGACTTCAGGGGAAAAAGCCACATCCCTGGGATTGTCCCCAAATTTCCAGCATTCCCTGCTCCCAGCAGGGTCAGGAGGAGGGAGCAGATCCTTCTGCTGCCCCAGGCACCATCACCCCCTTGCACAAGGAACATTTCAGAGGAGGCAGCTTCAGAAATAATGAACTGTGATTACACAGGATGGTGGCCAAAACGCATTAGAGCCGGAGCTGGGGAGAATTTCTCAAATAGTTTTTGTCAAACGGATGGCCCTCTTCCAAAAAATCGGTAATTTTTGCAACTCGGCCCCCTCACCAAGAAATTTCCAATTTTCCCCATGAACCCTCCAGTAACACATTCAGTTTCTTGTCTCATTTATTGAGGGTTAGTGGAGAAAACAGCTCTTACCAGAGGCAAATAAAAAAAAGGGAAAAAAAGAGCAAGAAGGGAAAGCAGACCGCGGGAAGGAATAATGAGAGTTTCGCTTTTCACCTCCAAAACTGCAGCTATTTTTCCACGTGTGTATTTTTGCTATTTTGGAGCTTCCACTGACTCCCACAGGTTTATTCCAGGCTCCAGAGAGCCTGAGGAGGCAGAAGGGGTGAGGCTGAGGCTGGGGCAGGGTCACAGGATGAGGGGGAGAACAGCAGGAACCTGCCCTGCCTGCCCAGGGTGATGCCTAAAACAAGGCTCACCTGAAACAGAGGCCAGATAAAAAATAAGAGAATAAAGCAGATAAATTTAATCCAGGCCTGCTGGTGCATTGAGGGCAGACAGAGCCTCCTCCTGAGGCTGCACCCAAAATGGGCCCTAAATCATGAGATCTTCACCTTTTATCAGTTCTGTCTCATTCACAAATCGAGCCCCAATTCTCCAATTCCACCTTCAGGTGATGCTGTCACCCACCCCAAACTTGCTCCCCCCAATTTTCCCTTTTTTCCATATTTTGGGGCTCTGAGGCAGCGAGGTGTCCTTGGATTCAGGCTCAGAGAGGAACTGTTTTGTCTAAAGATGGGAGAACAGCAGCTTTAGTGCTGTTCTAGTGAAGTACAAAAATACAGATACACAAAAATATAGAAACTGAAAATCCTAAGGCATCAAGGCCTCCAGGACAAGAGCCAGGATTTGGGGACACAGCAGCTCTCCCACCCTGCTGGCACCAGCCTGTGCTCCAGCTGATTGTGCCATTCATGGCTTTTCACACAGAAAATATTCCTCTTTTCCCTTCCACTCCAACACCTCGGAGGAGTTTCCTGGAGCAGCTGCTGGGGCCTCCCTCCTCTGCTGGGATGCTGACGCCCCTTCCCATCTGCTGGGCTGCACATCTTCCACATTYACACCCAAAATTACCCAAAAAAAGGGGAGTCAGTGCGCAGAGTCAGGTTTATCCCACTGGTGATTTCTACACCAGCTTTGGGATATTTTTATCCTATTCCTTTGTTTTCTTGTCATTACTGGCAAAAAGTGCAGCAAACAGACACTCACAGGCAGCAGCACATCAAGGGTGATGATGTGTGTGCTCATCCCTGACCTCAGCTTCCCTTCCCCATCCCAATATCGCTCTGCCACTCGCCTTTTCCCTGCTCCAGGTGCTCTGGAGCCCAGCCCAGGCAGATGTGSCCTTCCTGCAGCTCCAGGAGCAATTTCAGCTCAGGTTGGCAGTGCCAGGAGCAGGGAGAACCTCCAGATCCCCCCTCCTGGGCTGTGCAGGAGCAGGGACAGAGCTGCCCCGGGGTTTGTCCCCTCCCAACCTGTCCCTGCTGCTSCCTGGAGCTGCAGGAGATTGGGGAGAGCAGCTATTAATTACCCAAGCGTAATGAACTCCAGCAATTTGTAGCAGAGCTTGTTCTGTTCCAGTCAGGAGTCTTTTTATCTCGCGAGTCAGTGACCTGAACATTTCGCCGCGGAGCTCGCGGATCCCGGGGATTCAACGCTGGGATTTGTGCTCCCAGCAGTCCCCAAAACTAAACACAGATAAATGGGACTTCACCTGTTCACAGCATCTGGCTTCTCCCAGCAAAACCACCCCAAAAACTTTCTGGAGGGTTTTCCCAGCAAAAACACCCCAAAAATTGGAGGTTTTCCATTAAAGAGCAACAAGCAGCTGATGTGGTTGGAGGAAATTCACCCAAAAAGCAGCAAAACCACCCCAAAAACTGTCTGGAGGCTTTTCCCAGCAAAACCACCCCAAAAACTGTCTGGAGGCTTTTCCCAGCAAAACCACCCCAAAACCTGTTTGGAGGTTTTCCATTAAAGAGCAACAAGCAGCTGCTGTGGTTGCAAATTCACTCAAAAGCAGTAAAACCACCCCAAAAACTGTCTGTAGGATTTTCCCATAAAAGAAGAACAAGCAGGTTCTGTGGTTGGAGGAAATTCACCCAAAAAGCAGCAAAACCACCCCAAAAACTGTCTGTAGGATTTTCCCATAAAAGAAGAACGAGCAGCTGCTGTAGTTGGAGGAAATTCACCCAAAAAGCAGCAAAACCACCCCAAAAACTGTCTGGAGGATTTTCCCATAAAAGAAGAGCAAGCAGCTCTCCACTTGGAGGAAATTCACCCACAGCACACGGTTTGTTCCAAAGTTGGTTTTAGAGGCACCAAAATTCCCACCGTCCCTTCCTTTTCCTATTTCTGTAAAATCTGATGGAATTGCTCCATAAGATTAAATTCTGGCACAGACAGTCTGGTGTCCTAAACCAAAATATTTGGAAGAAGTTGTAAGGAAAAACAGATGAGCTTGTCTTGAGGGAGAATTATTCCTGGCCTGTGCTGTCTCCAGCATCAGAAAGGATTCTGTCCTCTAAAATAAAATAAAACATCCTGACTGCATAATACTTGCACTTCTCAGTTTGGATTCTGCCATTGTCCCTGAATTGTCCAATCTGAATGACTTTGAACTCAAGGATATCTTGGAGCAGACAGGTCTGCATGACGTGGGAAAAGATGAATTTGTGGCTCACACAGAGGCTCAGCTGCAGAGCAGAGGGCCAGGAGATCCCAGAAAAAAAGATTCCTTCATCCAGGAAATCCCATTAAAAAATTCCCTTCATCCAGGAGACCCCAGAAAAAAAAATTCCCTTCATCCAGGAAACCCCAGAAAAAAATTCCCTTCATACAGGAGACCCCAGAAAAAAAAAAATCCCTTCATCCAGGAAATCCCATAAAAAATCCCTTCATCCAGAAAACCCCATTAAAAAATCTTCTTCATCGAGGAGACCCCAGCAGAGATTCCCTTCATCCAAGAGACCCCATAAAAAAATTCCCTTCATCCAGGACACCTCATGAAAAAATTCCCTTCATCCAGGAGACCCCAGCAGAGCTTCCCTTCGTGCAGGAAATCCCAGCCTAAACCCTCTGACAGGGCCAGAGGAAAATCCTAACACAGCCACATCAGCCAGGGACCCCTCGTTGCAAGCAGCAGCTGGAGCTAAGCAGAGTGGAAAGTAAGCAAAATTCTCAATTCATCCCCAAAACCAGAGCAGACAGCACAATTTCAGAACAGAACAAGGTTCTTTGGTTCCACGGTAAAGGAGGGGGAAAAAAAACAAACTTCACCAATAATTCAAAGTGCTGCATCCAAAGGAAATCAGGAGGCTTCTCTTGTTCCCTTAAAGATTTCTCCCATTAAAAATATCGAACCCCAAACCTTTCCCGTTGCAACACCTTGTAAAGGATAAATAAAAATGCACTGCCAGGGACGGGAAATCAGGGCAATGCCACGAGGAGAAGGGAAAGGAAATCAGAATCACAAACCACAGCGGAGGCACCTCTGCCATCAGCACATTGAAAGCCCTAATCACAATCCCATAAACCAGTTAACTYGATTAAACCAAGCATGATTCAGGCATGGTTCCCCCAGTGCTCTCCTTGTTTTCCTGACGAGGTTGGATCTGTCAGATGCTCCGTGCTCCCYGTGCCAGGGGAGGCTGCTCCCGCCAGCCGGGGTCGTTTGGGATTCCGGAGGCGCCRCTGGCGTTCCCCTCTCCCTCTCACCCTAATCAGCTCTGCCACAGTGATCCAGCACCAAATCTGCATTCCCTTCCCCGTGTGCCCCCACTCCTGCAGTTGGTACAATTTGTCCCGATTCCTGCTAATTAAAGGAAGAGCTGGAGATGATGAGAGGGACGCGCTCTTTGGGCGCAGCTTCAAAACCTGAGATGTTCCCGAGCCCCCGCGGCACCAAATACAAAGAGGGCACCTTTATGCTGCTAAAAACAAGCAAAAAACACCCAAAAAACCAACCAGCCCCTCTGGTCTAGGGCAGAGCTCTCCCTGGCACCGGGATGCTCCATCCCCAGCCAAGCTACAGTCAGCGGTGAGTGGGAACGGGGCTGGAGCTGCCACCAACCCCAAAATCCAACCCTAAAAACCTACTGCAAAAACCAACCCCCATAAACCAACCACAAAAACCAACCCCCTTAAAACCAACCCCCAAAACCAACTGCAAAAAACAACTGTAAAAACCAACCCCCAAAAACCAACTGCAAAGACCAGCCCCAAAAAAAACCCCAAAAAACCAAACCCAAAAACCAACCCCAAAAACCAACCCCCAGAAACCAACTGCAAAAACCAAACCCAAAAACCAACTGCAAAAACCAACCCCAAAAACCAACTGCAAAAACCAAACCCAAAAACCAACTGCAAAAACCAACCCCAAAAACCAACTGCAAAAACCAACCCCAAAAACCAACCGCAATGACCAACCCCAAAAACCAACTCCAAAAAACCAAACCCAAAAACCAACTGGAAAAACCAACCCCAAAAACCAACTGCAAAAACCAAACCCCAAAAAAATCAACCCCAAAAAATGAAGCTCAAAAAAACCAACCGCAAAAAATCAACCCCCAAAAACCAACCCCAAAAACCCTGCTGCATTCCCAGTGAGGCGTTTGCCACAAGCCCCCTCTCCCGAGTGCGCGGTGCCGCCGTGAGGGATGGGTTTGGATGGAATCCACCGAGCTGACAGCACGGACGGGCTCCTCTCCTCACGTCCCCTGGGAGTTCCTACAATCCTTGCTGAGCAGCCCAGCACCAACCCCGAGCCAATAACCCCAGATAAATCAGCTGCAGCCCTTCACTCTGGCTGAAGTCAGACTAATTACAGCACGCAGCGCTGCCCACGGGGGCTCAGAGCAGTCTGGCTGGGACAGGAGCTGTTTGCAAGGGCATCTGGTGACAGGACAGGGACAAATGTCAGCTTTGAGCTGGCAGAGAGGACTTTTAGAGGAAATGTTAGGGGGGAAACTGTTCCCTGTGAGGGTGGGGAGGCTCTGGAATGGGTTTCCAGGAGATGCTGGGGCTGCCCCATCCCTGGAAGGGTCCCAGGCCAGGCTGGAGCACCCTGGGACAGCAGAAGTGTCCTTGTCATGGCATGGGGTGACATTGGATCACCTTTAAAGTCCCTTCCAACCCAAATCATTCCCTAATTCTCTCTGAGCTGCTCCCCTTGCCCTCTGCCCTGTGTTTTATCTACCCCTGGCACCTCAGAAAGGCCATCCCTGGTGGTCACTGCAGGGAGGAGTGACCATCACCTCCCTCACACAAAGGCAAGGACAGCCCACCCCATGAAACAGCAAAGAGCAGGGCTGAAAAGGCTGAGGTGCCACACCACAAAGAGCTGACATTTGAAAGGACCTGTGAGAAAATATGAAAAAAACCACCTGTCTTCCCTCTTGAACCAAACACTGTCAGGCTGCAGCAAGAGGAGCCTTTGAATCGCCCRTTGCAGATGAGCTGAAATAAATCTGACACTCCCAGAGCACAGGTAACAATCTAAAAACCACCTGGATTGGATTTGCTGCWGCAACAACCTCATTTTTTTCTTTTTTTCAGTCCTCTCACACTCTCGGTGAGTAAATTCCCCTTTATGTGCACAAAGAGGGGATGTTCTGCATGGGCAAAATGAATATATACACACACAAGCAGCTCCACAGAAATCCTGGCCCTTTTTGCTCCCCCATCTCTTGGCTGTCCTCACTGCCACCACCAGACACCTGCATCATCTGCAGCCATGAAGATTATTAATTTTTTAAAGTCTCATTTATTTCAGCTGCTTCCCTGAAAGCCAGCCCCAACCTGGAGCCCTTCTGCTGACACAAGGCCTTTAAAAAATAAATAAAAAAAAATCCTTATTGTTGCTGTCGACGTTTACAAATTCTGCTGTACCCATCTGTCCAGTTAATTACTTTGTGCAGTAGCCTGTTAGCTCCTTAAAAAAATGAAAAAGCACCCAATTATCATTCTGGGCAGCTCCCTGGATGCCAGGGAAGCAGCACATCCCCGGCACCRCGGATGCTTTTGTTACCCTTCGGAGCTGACAAACAGGCAGGGAGGGAGGGAGGGTGGGCTGCGAGGATCGCTGTGCCCTGCTGGCATCAGGAAGAGTTCCTGGTGACGTGGGGAGCTGTCATTGTCACCCTGCTGGTGGCTCTGCCTGTCCCATCCTGCCCGGATCTCCCCCTCTGTCCATCCCCTCTCTGGTGCTGTCACCTCCCCAAATTCTCCTCTCCTCATGGCTCAGACACCCCCAGACACCAGGGTCACATCCTGATGGGGACAGAGCTCTGTGGGACAGCTCCTGCCACGCTCCCCACCGCCACCCCAAAACATCCCTGGGATGTCAGAGTGTTTCAGCAGAAAGGCAGGAGGGTTTTGCCGGGGCTCGCCTTCAATGAGAGCATTTTTTTGCCGGAACAAGGGGCTGAATTCAGCTCTCGGTGCTGTCTGACTGCAGTTTGTTGCCAGAGTAACCGAGGCACCGGAGCTGCCAGGGCCGGGCTGCAGGGGAGGGCAGGGGCTGTGCCTGGCACCGCGGCCACCACCCTGGGGACACGGCCAAGGGTGCCCTGGACCCTCTGCAGGGCCAGCCCAGCCCGTGGAAACCCCACAGGGGAAAAGGGAGAGGGMTCTGGAGATGTGGAAATGCTTCTGGAAGTGCC
>NW_026623759.1:332594-335889 GCF_030028575.1 Malurus melanocephalus | reverse complement strand
GCTCGCTCACCATCTCTGGAGAGGGTTTTGGGGGCTGAAACACTGAGAGGACACAAATATAGGGGCAGCCCCAGCTCTGTCCCCCATCATCTCTTCTTTCCCCCTCCCTGCATTTACAGATCCATAAATCACATTTTTATCCCTAACCTGCTGCTCGGTTCACTCCGCATCTCTGGAGAGGGTTTTGGGGGCTGAAACACCGAAAGTACACAATATAGGGGCAGCCCTAGCTCTGTCCCTCTGCATCTCTCCTTTTCCACATTTACAGATTCATAAATCACATTTTTATCCCAAACCTGCTGCTCGGCTCGCTCCCCATCTCTGGAGAGGGTTTTGGGGGCTGAAACGCCGAGAGAACACAAATATAGGGGCAACCCCAGCACTGCCCCACCACAGAGAGAAGGGAAAAACCCAAATCAGATAACCCCAAATGAGAGCTGCTGCTTTCCTGCACACACAGACCAAGGCTCAGCCCCTCACCCGGGCTTTTCAGGCTCCTCTGCAGATGAAGGAGCTCTGTCTCTCTGCTGATTCCCTCTGTGAAGTCGGGAGACCCAGCCAACCCCGCCACGCACAGCGACTCGCTCCCTCGCTGCCTGCTTTGCAATTTTAATTTCTCACCTTCCTAAACAGAAGAAGATTTAGCATACCCCAGTCAGAAATATTTAATTTTCCAAAATTCTTCTCTATTTTTTTTTTTTTTGCCTTCCAGAGCACTGAAAGCCTCGAGATAATGACGTTTCCACATAACACCCATCTCAATTTCCATAAATCTGCTCGGAAAGGATGGACTGCACATCACAGGGAGCAGAACCACTGCAAAAAAWTCATTTCCTGTGAGGGTGGGGAGGGCCTGGCACAGRTTTCCAGAGAWGCTGTGGCTGSTCCATCCCTGGCAGTGCCCAAGGCCARGTTGGATGGGATTTGGAGCACCCTGGGACAGTGAAAAGTGTCCCTGMCCATGGYAGGGGTGGCACTGGATGGGATTTAAGATCCGTCCAACCCAAACCATTCTATAATTACCACAATCTCCAATCATTCATAGACTAAAAAAGGCCAAAAAATTCATCTCAATCCTCAGCATGGACACCTCTACCTGTTGCTCCAAGCCTGGCCTGTGCTCAAGAGGTTCATACAAATTCCCTGAGCTCACACGGCAGAGCTGCAAATTAAATCTGAATTTGTGCATTAYTRTCAATATACAACATTGATATCCTCRAGGTCACAAGGCTGAAACAAGGCACCCAGAAAGAGCCAGGAAACCCCAAATTCCCCATCCTGAGGGCTGTGCCAGCCCCAGAACCAGGCAGAGGTTGGGTTTAGGGGATAAAGGCTGTGACACTGATGGAGGAGCCGTGGGGAAGCAGCAGTCAATGAAGAGCTCTGTTCCTCCTCCCYTCCCGTCAATCCTTCCAGGCCATTTGTCTGCTCTGCTCTTTAAAACCTCCAGTGACAGATCCTCTGCAAACTCCCTTAGCAATCTATTTTAGCTCTTCACTCTTTTTACAGCTCGACAACGTTTCCCGATGTCCAGCCTCAATTTTTCTTGCTGCAATTTCTGCTGTTGAGAGGAGTTCGTTCTGCCTCTCTCTCTCTCTCTCTCTCTCTTTTTGGAGGTTGTTTCTCTTTGATTCCTGGGGGCTCGTGTTCACCTTCCCAGGCTTTAATAAATCAAACATTACAGGGCAGAACTGATGGCCCAGCCGATCTGAGCTGCCCTCTGCCAGCCCAGCTCGGGAATTTGCTGCTGCAGGATCGCCAGCCAGACCTCTGCATTTGGCCCAGGGGGATGAAAGTCCCAAAGTGACAACCAAAATTTAACGGCAGCTTAACAAATTAACCAATTTCTAAAGGCACTGGCCTGATTTTCCCTCTCACAGAGACCTCAGCACCCAGATCTGGGCACCCAAAGCAGCCAAAGTTTGTGTTTCAGTCATATCCAGAGGTGCAATGGTTGAAGTGTGATTTTTGTGCCCAAATTGCAGGTGAGAGCAAGATTTGGGCACCCAAAGCAGCCAAAGTTTATGTTTCGGACACATTAATTAACTCCAGCAGTGTAACAGTTAAAGGGTGATTATTTTTGTGCCCAGATTGCAGGTGAGAGCAAGATCTGGGCACTCAAAGCAGCCAAAGTTTGTGTTTTAGACACAATAATTATCTCCAGAGGTGCAATGGTCGAAGGGTGATTTTTGTGCCCAAATTGCAGGGGAGAGCTCCCACTTTTGGAACGTTGGCCCGTGGGCTTGGGAGAGCAGAGGAGAAGGAAGCAGAGCCCTGCAGGGACCTGGCAGCCACCACCCCTGGGGACAGGGACACCCCAGCCCAGTGTCACCGCTCCTGAGCCAGCCCTGCTGCATTTCCCACTGCCCAGATGGGGTGCAGGAGTTCTGCACCTTTCACAGTGGGAAAAGGCAGCAAAGAGCCCTCCCCACTGCCTGTGCCACACTCAGAGCACCTTGTTCAGAGGCAGGGACTGGGATCCAGGGYGATGCCTCCATCAGAGCCCTCCCCTCCCCATTTTCATCCTTCCAGACCCCTCCTTAACTCTGCTACACACCTGCTGTCAGTCCTTCATCTCCATCCAACCTTCTTTTACTCCCTATTTTCATCTTTCCATATCTCTCCCTAATGCTGCTACACCTCTGCTGTCATTCCTTTATCCCCATCCAATCTTCCTCCCCTCCCCTTTTTCATCCTTCCAAACCCCACCCTAACTCTGCTACACCCCTGGTGTCCCTCCTTCATCTCCATCCAACCCTCCTCCCCTCCCCTTTTTCATCCTTCCAGACCCCTCCTTAACTCTGCTACATCCCTGGTGTCCTTTATCTCCATCCAACCTTCCTTTCCCTC
This sequence comes from Malurus melanocephalus, assembly GCF_030028575.1. NCBI lineage: Eukaryota > Metazoa > Chordata > Aves > Passeriformes > Maluridae > Malurus > Malurus melanocephalus. Next base: position 333,039 of record NW_026623759.1, on the reverse strand, counting down.
CCCATTTTCATCCTTCCACACCCCTCTTTAATGCTGCTACACCTCTGCTGTCACTCCTTCATCCCCATCCAAACTTCCTCCCCTCCCCTCTTCCCTTCCCCACCCTTTTTCAGCCCCAGCTGATCCCCTGAGCCATCCCAAAATCAGCTGCAGTGATTTGGAATCCCCGTTCCCCCGATGGATTCCATCCCATACCCATTTGTTCCCTGCTTTTTGCTCCCAAACCCCATAAAGAACTTTTCCCTGTCATCATTAGGGCCTGCTGCCTTTTTGTATTCACTGAGTAACTGCTCCCATGGCCCTGCATTAAAAAAAAAAAAATAAAAAAAGAATCCGTGTAACTTGATTTCAGTCGTGAAATAACAATGCCCCGAACACAGAATGATTCTCCTGGATGGGAACATGACAGGAAAATGCAGAAATCCCAGCACAGCTCATTCTGGCA